>NW_019392955.1:58539-201522 GCF_000648675.2 Cimex lectularius | reverse complement strand
ATTCAAACGCGTTTCGGCATTACGCCATCTTCAGTGAAAAACTGTCTGTCATTCAGTCTGAGTGGGGTTTATATATTGTTGCGTCCGTCGCTTGTCGCTGGGGGCGTTGCGTTAGGGGGCGTGGTCTCCGTGCTCGTTGGTCGGTCTTGGTGGCGGTTATTTCCATTGTCAGTTATTATTTGTGCGTTGTCGGTTTTTTGTTTTTTCCTGGTGTTGGTTGCGATGTTTTGTTCTTCTGAACGTTTTCGTTTTTTGTTATGGAGTGTTTTTAGTGGTGTGAAGGTGGTGTGTGATTGTGAGTTTGTTTGTGCGTTTATAAGTTTTCCGTCTTTAAGTGTTATTTGTTTGTATATCTCGAGGTTCTCCAGTATGTTTAGTTTTCGTCCTTTTTGTGCGTTGTGTATTAATGTCATGCTTGTTTCTATTGTGTTTGGTTCGTGGTTGTAGTGTATTAAGTGTGTGGCGTAATTTGATTTTCCGTCATTGTCTCTGAAGGATCTAGATTTATAGCTAGTGTTTATATTATGTACGTAAGATCTATATTTTATTTTTTATGTATGTAGGCTTTTCATTTTCAATATGTTGAAGATGATACATGGTAAATTATAATCAATTAAATCATTAATTTTTAAAAACTGGAGTTGAGAATATTTATCATAAATTCTATTATCATAGTTTAAGTTAAATATATATCTTACACACTATTTACACAAACTTGTAGTTTAATGATTTGCATCGAATGTAAGTCGCACATTGTAGCTATTCCATATTTAATGTACAGGAATACTAGAACTTGTATTAAACGTTTTTTGATAGTAGAGAGAGAGAGAGAGAGGGAGAATATGAGCAAACTTTATTCGGTAATTAGTTGTTTGTACATCAACATAAAGTACTTTATAGATATAGAGAGATAAACAGTTAAATCAATAGCACTAGAGATGGTGAGATAGTAAGAGCAAAATGTTTTTGCAATCAATTTTTTGTTCATAAACATAAAGTAATTTATAGATAAATGGATAATATTTGAATATATAGCATACATAGCGGAGAAAGTGAAATGAAAAGATAGATACAGAGAAAAGGAGAGAAGGGGCTGAGTTTAGAAAGAGAGAGAGAGACCGTGAGAGAGAGAGAGGGAGAGAGAGAAAAAAGAGAGATAGAGAGTGAGGGAGAGGGAAAAAGCGGAACTTTATTTCTCCTAAGTGTTCCTCTTGATAAATTTAATAATTCATCGACTGGGAGTGTGTTAGAGATTGGATGGAGTGACCGAAAGAAATAATGAAAAAAAAAAGAAAGTGAGAGAGAGAGAGAAATAGGTAGGAAGGTAGAGAGAGAGAGAGAGAGAGTGAGAGAGAGATAGGTAGGTAGGTAGAAAGGTAGAGAGAGAGAGAGNAGAGAGGTAGGGAGGGAGAGAGAGAGAGAGGAGACAAAAATTGTGTAATTAAAGGTTGTATCGATAATAAAAAGTTTGGTATTATCTTCTTTTCTACTGTTATCTAAAAAATTTAAAAAAAGATTCCTTTTGGGTCAAAATTAACTGTAAATTTTGATCAAAATAGAAGGTTTTTACTATTTTGAAAATAGTTTTAAAAAGAATGAGTCAACCAATTTAATAATAAATTCGACCAAACTACTGTTTATTGCAATTGCTTAACATTTGTTTTGGTAGTATGGATAATGTTTTGTGTTGTCAAGTAATGATTATTTTACATTATTTGCAGTTAGTATTAAGTATGAGATTATATTTAGTTTGTTAGCCGCGTAAATATTCATTTTAAGATAAGGCAAATGTTTTATTCAAACTACTAACATTACAGTTTTGAACTATTACTTCATACAAGCCATCTTGTGAAAGTATCCGCACACGTATATCCAGCCTTGTTCCAGTGAATAGAAGAACAATTTGCATTTTTCCGGTGATAGGAAACTGTCTGAAACCATCAAACTTCTTATTTACAGGAAAAGGTAATTGTCTCCGTTTCAAGTCTCGTTCTATTGTCTGCATGTAACTTGATACAATGCTTAATGTTAAGTACAGGAACCTGTTCCAGTAACGTCATTATATTCTACCTCTCGGAGACTGAAGTTTTAATCAAATCCCCACACCGGGTGGTTTGATTATCCCATCGGATGGTTTCCGCCCGACAAAAACCATCGATATCCTACTATTTAACTTTTTGATTTATTATTGTTTAAAAGAAAGCATACAAATTTAGGAAAAATATTATGCCAGAAAACGGGTAAATTAATCATACCATTTTCTCTAAAGTAATGGCTATTCCATTTTGGAAATCTTATAGTAAAATGATTCATATTTACGTGAAGTTTATGATATGATTGTTAAGCGTCCTATGTTTATTATTTAACGATATCACAAGGATCTTTTGAATTTTATTGCCGAAGTACAAGTTATACTACTGTACCAAATTGTTATATACATTTTTGTTGTAAATCATAAAATATTACCGTTCTTGATCTAAAGTCGATTGATCACTTATTCGTGTTGTCCAAAGTAAGTAACAACAGAGAATGACTGATGGAGGGCCCGACAGGATTTCTAGGAGGTCGATAAAAGGCGAGAAGTTGAAAAGGCGAAAGGGTTCCTTTGTAGGTGCCGCCTCCAGGCAGCGATTCTCTGACCGGAAGAAGCCCTCGACTCCGGAACAATCCAGTCGTTTTAATTAGTTTGAAATTCCACTCGATTTCAATGGATGAAAAAGACGTTGCAGGACTCTGTCAGACGTCCTGACGTACAGAGGCAAAGAATCAATTGAGGCGATTGATGAGTCTTTAATGATCGTATCAAAAATTAAATAACTCAGGTGGAAAAATTTATAATATCCATTACTCGTTAATTTATCATTATTTCAACCGAGATTAAAGATTGGATCTGACAAGAAATTGGTTGATAACACGGAAAACATCTTTTTGCCGATTAGATAAAATCAGATCCTGCTGGCGTCCCCTTCCAGGTAATTGCAGGGTAAATAGAATCAACTGTCACTTTGCCAGAAGCGCAATCCTTCCTCATAGCCCTTCACTTTTAACTCGGTTTGTCACCCCTGACGATCTTCAACTGATTTTATAGTAGCTTTCAGTTAATCAGAGAGGGGACGTTATTTGATTAAGACAGCAGGTAGTGGAACCATTTGCCAGATGTCTCCTTTCAACAGACGACTGTAAGTATAACAGAAATTAACGACAGTTAATTTTTTATATTTATAATTTATCAAGAAATCTTGAAACTGAATGAAGGACGGAATACCTTTGTACGTGCTGCCTATCTATTTAAAAGTACATTTGGCTACAACCAAAAGTTTAAAAAACCGAGCGGTCACTAGTAACACCCAGTGTAATGGTTAAGGTAAATAGAGAAAGATCGATAGGAAAAATATTTCAAACAATTATATAAAATTATGCAAAATCAAGTATATTCAATTAATAAAATTTCAAATATAATTCAATTACACACACGTACAGTACATGAATATATTAAGAAAAAAAAAATTACATGTATAAAAATAAGAATTAATATATAAATTGATGATTCATAAACAATTGCACAAAAATTGTTAATAAAGAATAATTATTATATTTTGTTATCTAATTTATTTTTTTATGCACTGGGTAATACGATATATAAATAAATCATTAGACAATACAATACAAGAACAAAATTTACTGATAGAAAAAGAAATCATGAATCATTATTAAATAATTAAATACATAAAGCCTGGTCGATATTGTGATAAATAGATAAATGTTAATGATGATGACGAGAAGGTTGCGGGCGTTTTATTTTGCAAGTCGCGGAAATAACTGTCCCATTCTCTCATTATGGTCTATTACGTATTTTAATTTAAGTTTTTTAATTAAATCAAAAGTTAGGCATCACAAAAACCCTGTCTGTTTGAGAAGAAAATAAACGAACAGAGAAACATAAGTGTTTAATGAGTAATAAATAAATCGGTAGAAAGTTAAATAACGCTAGAAACGCATGGGTGTAGAGAGGTAGATAGACCATAGATGGTTAAATAACTAGCCATAGATAAAAAGAGAGGGAAAGATAATGAGATTATGTATGAGTGCAAGAGAGAAAGAGAAAGAGAAAGAAAGAGAGAGAGGAGAGAGAGAGCGTGAGAGAGAGAGTGAGAGTTTTCCTGGAGAAAGTACACTCAACACCAGGGAGAGTATTACACGTACGATGCGAGTCAAAAATAATTTCCACAACAAAAAGGAAAAAAAAAACAATATGAAGCTGAATAATCCATCAAATGAATTCAAACTCAATTACAAAACACAAAAGATCACTTTAAACACTCGAATGAAAAAGTTTTAATTATTCAGAAAAAATAAAATGGCATTCACTATGTCCAGAAAACGCGACAGTATCTTCGATCTCGTACTTTGCTGGAGGACATGGTACCCCAACAGATACTGCAGGAAACAAAACCTAAGGTGGTGTGCAACAGAAAGAAAGTCAGAGAGAGAGAGAGAGAGAGAGAGTGAGAGAGAGAGAAAGAAAGAGGAAGAGAGAGAGAGTGAGAGAGAGAGAGTGAGAGAGAGAGTGAGAGAGAGAAAGAAAGAGAGAGAGGGAGAGAGGGAGGGAGAGAGAGAGAGAGAGAGAGAGAGAGCGAGGAAGAGTGAGAGAGAGGGAGGGAGAAAGAGAGAAATCAATAGAGAATTGGCTAAACATAGAATAACACAGTCATAGAGATGATAGATATTAGACAGATATATAAATAGATAAAATACATAGATAGATAGATCGAGAAAGAGAGAAAAAAGGAAGAGAGGGAGAGGGAGAGGGAGAGGGAGAGAGAGAGAGGGAGAGTGAGAGAGAGGGAGAGTGAGAGAAAGGGAGGGAGAAAGAGAGAAATCGATAGAGAATTGACTAAACATAGAATAACACAGTCATAGAGATGATAGATATTAGACAGATATATAAATAGATAAAATAGGTAGATAGATAGATCGAGAAAGAGATAAAAAAGGAAGAAAGGGAGAGGGAGAGGGAGGGAGAGAGAGAGAGAGAGAGAGAGAGAGAGAGAGAGTGAGAGAAGTCAGTAGATAAACAATGTTAAAAAAGTATAGGCATAGAGGAAGTTAAATGAATAGATAAACATAACTATAAATAAAGAAATAGTGAGATATGTATAGAAAGAGAGTGAGGGACAGATAGACCGAGAGAGATATATAGATACATAGAGAGAAAAAAAGAGTTGAAGGGAAAAAGAAAGAGAGAAGGATAGAAGGAGAGTGTGAGAGAATGAGAAACAGGGAGAAAAGAGAGGGATAGAGGCCAGTGAGAGGGAAAGGAGAGAGTTAAATCTATAGATAGATACATAGAAAGACATATACATAAATGCAGAGTAAGATAGATAGTCAAATGGATAAATAGTAGAAGATAGTTAAATAGATAAACAGACACAAAGAGATAAATATAGAGGATTGAGAGAGAAAGATATGGAAAAAGAGACAGGAGAATGAGAGAAATTGAGTGCGAAATAAAAAAGATAAATGGTGGAGTGCGTTGTTCAATCTTTGTAAAAAGGTAGTTCCTACTCACAGTAAGTTGTTTTCAACGATCCAGATTAATGAAAAATGAATAATTATCAAAAATAAATAAATATATAAAAAAATATATATTTAAAAAATTAATCACTAATTTATATTTAATTTCTTACGGTATTTATTAATAAAACATTTAATTATGTTACAATTCCCTATTTTCACACCTATAATTATGCGGCATTAAAAACTAGCTTCTCATTGTCACGTCCCGATGGCTGTCATTTTCTCCTTCAACCTGATGATGAGCTGTATGCTCGAAATCCGGATCGCTGAAAACAACTTACTGTGAGTAGGAACTATCTTTTTAAAAAGATTGAGTGAGAAATGTATGGATCGTTACAGATCTAGATGATGAATGTGACAGACATATTGATAAATATCGAGAAAGATAGATAGATTAATGGATAGAGAGTGGAACAGAGGTAAATAGATAAAGAGAGATACAGAAAGAAAGATAAAGTGGAAAAGAGAGAGAGAGAATGAGAGAGAAGAGTGTGAAAGAGAGAGAGAGTGTGTGAGAGAGGGTCGGACGTAAAGAAGAGATAGAAGAAAGAGGATTACCAAAATAGAAAACAGGAATGGGAGAGTGAGATGAATCGGTAGATAGTTTAACTATGTTATAATTATATGTTATAGTTAATTAATAGTCTGTACGAATGTAATAAAAAAATTATTTATCAATAGAGGATGAGGATTTTGCGAATAGTACATAGAATTATTTTGCCGTTTAAAATGTTTTTTTAGTTTTAGTGCTTCATCGTTCTCTCTCGCTCCTACTCACTCCCTTTTTTAAATACTATTATTCTCTTTTTCGCATTGGCGCCTCACACCATTAAAGAACTCTTGTCAGGAATGCCGATCCTTTCCTTTGCCCACCCCTCGGCCTCCCCATGGCAAGGGGCAATCTACGGGGGCGATGGTCCGTGCTATTGCTAAATAGTTGACCTCCCCGTTCCACGATTCCCTGGGCTCTCCAATTTTGAGCTGTGCCCTCGCTTTTTACGGCCTCTCTTCTTTCCAAGATGCCTCCCGTCCTGAAATTCCAAAATAATTCAAAGCACGCCCTTTCTGTGTCGAATTAATCGGGTTGTAACCTTAGACTCCGTTTTATATCTAGCTTGGGGATGGCCTCTTTTAGAAATGTTAACTGATTTTCAACATTTTATCTGTTTTAGATTGAACCAGACTGTTTTTACTCTCATGTTCTACAGTAACCTGCACATTATTTTTTTTAAATGTAGAAAAAGAGGGAACAGGGAGTAATAATTTGCATTAGTCATCTTCATAAAAAACATAGTATACGACATGTATATACTACATTATAACGTATAGTCTAGTAGATTTTGTAAGGTTACTGTCCTGTACGTTGCTCTAGTGTACACATCGGAAGACATATATCGGGCGGCAGATGGGAAAATGACGAATATAAGGTATTACAAGAGTCGGCCTCATGGCGGCATACCCGAAGCCCCCATTTTAGGGTAAAAGCTGTCGTCGCGGAGCTGTTTCCATGAGAGTACAATAGGCGCTCAGGTCAGTGCGGATACAGTTCCCTCATTCTCCTTATCCTATCCTTTATAGCCATCCGTTCGCTGTTAGGGATAAAGTGCGGTCACATGGAACGGCAGAGAGGTCATAGGAGAACCGATCCTCAACAACCGCCACGGGAACGGCATGGAATTGGGCCATAAGACCGACGGCGAAGGACACACACAATTGATCTGATGGGTGAGCGAAATACAGTGCCAGAAGACCTGCACCATTTTAGATTTTAAGGGTACCCAGCGATTCTCGGAAAGAGATTATTTAGTTATCCAACATTTTTGGAAAATTCATTAGAGTTCGTGGTCCGATTGAGCGAATAATGTTTTTCAATTAATTAATCTTTATATAAGGCATTGGTTGAGATAAAAAAGTCAGTGTCACGAGCTGGATTCGAACCCACGACCTTTGGCTAAATACGCCGCTGCTCTACCAATTGAGCTATCGTGACTTCGATCCACTCGAACACTTACTTCCCATCTCCTCATCGTATCCCGTTCGTGACTTTTTTTATCTCAACCAATGCCTTTTATAACGATTAATTAATTGAAAAACGTTACTCGGTCAATCGGACCACGAAATCTAATGAATTCCGTAAGTAAAATGAAGTATATCTTCACGAAAGCTCTCCGTGGTCATTGCATTTGTCGCCGAGAATCAAATCGATTACATGACATTCAAAAAATGGTAAAATAGATGAAATTTCGAAAGGTAGGTTGAGATGGGAAGTTGGTGTCCGAGTGGATCGAAGTCACGATAGCTCAAGTGGTAGAGCAGCCGCGTATTTAGCCGAAGGTCGTGGGTTCGAATCCCGCTCTTGACACTAACTTTTTCATTTTAAAATACCGAAATATAATGTATGTATTGTTTATGTACACTAAGTCATCATAAATAATTTTAAAAATCATTAATTATGAATTTTCAATATAATTTAATTACATTAATCTTCCATTTTAATGGTAGATTTGTGTTTTGTATTTATTGTTTGATCCATACTAATAAACGTTTATTTTCAAATTTTAATTTTTAAATAAATTAAAATCATGTACGTCGGGAGCTTGAATCTTTGATGAGGGTCGATAATTTAAACGAGAGCCGAGGTAAAAACCAAACGAAATATCTTTGTTTTAGAACGGAGTATTTACACAATTCGAGAAAAACACCCGTCGGGAAAATGGCCGATGGATGTCAAACAGAAAAAATTGTTGAACAAAGAAACAAGCTTTTGATTTTTACAAGATTTAATCACGGTTAAATGCGCACTGTGTTGCTTAAATATACATGACAAAGTCGCTCCTGCAAACAGCAATAAGGATTTTTATTCAGGATTTTCTCCGACACCATGTTCTCAATATCAAATATTTATTTTTCGTATATCTGTCACGTACAAAAGTGTCAACGTTTTCGTAGCATACCTATACCAATTTTGAACATTACTGAAATAAATAACAAATAATCGTCCAAAAGAATAAAACAAAATATATTTTTGCCGTGCAGTTTCACTTTGTAAATTTCAGCAATTCTGATTTGAAAAAAATCAATGAAAAATACTTGTTTGACCAACATTTCTATAATCTTTCACTTAAGCAGTTCATGTTTTATTAAATATTTATTATTATAAGCTTACGAGCAAACAGAACTAAATTTCTGTTGTTATTTATCCACAGCACAAAAAATCCAGTGTAAAATCAGTACTATTTTTCCATTTAGTCCCAAAAAACTTTTATACTTGAACTCAAACTAAAAAAAAAATCCTTTAAAATATTGCAGATAATAGTTTGAAAAAACTAAGTGATTTATTGTAACAAAATTATGAAAAAATTTAAAGTAGTAACGAAGAAAAGCCAATAGGGCTGAGCAATTTTTCAAAAGATAAAAAGTCATTAACGATTACATACAATCAGGCTTATCTTTCAGTTGGTTGCATTTCAATTACAAACGTATGAAACTCAAAAATTATGCAAGGACAACTTTGAATTGAGAGCAAAAGGCAAAGAAATACGAGGGGTTTTACGTGCCTACATAAGCCGAGGACGGATGAAGATACAAATTAAAAATAAATAAAAGAACAAAAATTCTGATAAAAAACAGCCAGATTTAAATAAATTTTAAGTATAATATAAATAAATTATGTGTAATTTGTGTATATAATCTACATATATCTAAAATAACTAGGTAGATACATGTCGAAAAAACATCCAAAAGAAAATAATATACAGCTTTTTGTGTCAGAAATGTTCGCAATCATGTAATACAAACTAGCATAAAAATATCTTGGGATATTTCAATAAAATTAATGAGCAATTCATTATGTCCGCCAAACTTTGATAACGATGTGATTTGTATGTCGTAATGATGCTTTTCGGTATGCTCTTTTCTTCTTAGTTTGCCTGGCAAGATAATGATTATTCTTGGTTTACAGTCCTTCTTTATTTTCAAAAGAACTAATACCAAAAAGGCTTGTGCTTATTTTTTGTGCCATGTGTGTTTTACTTTCAATTAGATAGATAGATTATTAGATATAATTAGAACGTTTCGACTATAAAATATATATAGCAAAAAATGCTTTATCCGGTTTGTACAACTAAACGAACTCGACACTTTTCTGCTTGGCACGGACTTGTTCACATCCCCGGGCTTTTTCTTGGACCGGTTTCAACACTAGCTGCCCGTTACCGCTGGTTTTGGCTTGTTTTGCCGAAAGCCCGTCTCCTCGTTGAGGAGGTGGGGTTCAACATTGTTTTCAACCGCTGGAAATGGGTTTTCCGGACCAAATGACATAAACAGAAGATTTCGACAGGGGGAATTTCTTTCCATCGCCGAGTTTTGAAAAGCTCTTTTCCGCCTTGAATGATTGTTCTTAAGCCCCGTTCCTATTTGCCATGGGACTTCATTCCGAAAGGAAGAAGTCCGAAGCCGGAAAAGTGCTTCTCTTTCATTCTTTTAATACGTTTTAATACGGTTTCAACGTTTTGAAAGAAAAAGAACTACCTTTTGTATTAACTGCAAAAGTTTTTATTTGTCAATCAATCAATTTTGGCAAACTTGTCATTAATCAATGCGCAAAACTTAAAAAAGGCTAATGAAAATAGAATAAACATTGTTAAAAAATAAATAGAGACAAACGTATTACTGTAAGTAAAGCCCGAACAATTCATTGTACCAACTTACTAGTGCCACCCCCTCGTATTCTCAAAACCAACTCAACCTAGAAAAAAATTAAACAAATAGGTTTAAAAAAACAGTAGATATTGCAAAAATAACACGTCAAATAAGAAACTTCATTATTGTTTTTAAACCCCAATTTTTTTTCGACAGTCATAAAAATTTATTTCAATTTTAAAAATAATTAAGATAATTACCGTAAATTTACATAATTGAGACAAAAGCAATAATTTTTCAAATTTAAAATAACTGTTCAAAGTTTTTCCTACATTCGCAATATAATAACGTATTAATAATAAATTTTTCATAACCCAATAAAATATGTACATTACCTGTTAAATCATGTAAGTTTTGAGAAATCATTGATTCAGTTGAACGCAATGGAATATTTACTGGTTTTTCAATTTCTTAAAAAAATTAAGTTTTGTTTAAATGGCAACCTACATTATCATATGCTGATTCGTCAAGTTTGATTTTATTGAACATGGTGAAAAGCATTTGAAAATCGGTACGTTAGAAAAAAAAAATGGTTTCAGCTCACTAGTGTGCCCTCTGGTTTTCTAAAAACTTCAACAAAGAATAAGTTTACAATTTTTTTTAAGTCATAACCTTTACTTTAAAAGGTAAGTTTTCATTGTTTTGTAAAGTATATCTTGAAGTATATCTTCATTAAAGCTCTCCATGGCCATTTCATTTGTCGCCGAGAATCGAATCCTGATTACACGACATTTGAAAAATGGCAAAAAGGAGGGAAAATTCGAAAGGTAGGTTTAGACGGGAAGTTGGTGTCCGAATGGATCGAAATCGCAAAAGCTCAAGTGGTAGAGCAGCGGCGTATTTAGCCAAAGGTCGTGGGTTCGAATCCCGCTCGTAAAACTGACTTTTTTATTTCAACCAATACCTTACATAAAGTCTAATTAATTGAAAGAAATTATTTGGTCACTCCAACCACGAAATATGGATTTTTTTAAAAAGTTAAAAAGTACCACTTTTTATTTTCAATAGCCGTCTGGATGCTCCTCTATCATCTGGAGGTTGAAGGTTGGGTGTTACACTCTGCGAGAAAAAAAAGTGGACACTCTCGACTTTTTAGTAAATCGTTGTAATTGTTATAACTTTATTTTTAAATTAAAAGTGAGTAAAACAATTGATCAAAAATGTTGTTTGGGAAAAGTGAAGAAAATGGAAGAAAAGGAAAAAAAATCTTTAACTTGAGTTGATCATCATCACAGGAGGCGGACAGCCTGGCCAAGGAAGGATCAAATACTGCGTTTGNCGAAAGGTTTATGCAGGACTCGTGAGCCGACCAGGTCCCGGACCTTTTAGGGATGGGGTACGGGCCTACTCAGGCTTTTAACCCCTCGGGTCTTGGTCGCCCGCCCTGTGTAATATATATGATCATCATCACCGTTGATCGCATTTGACGTGGGATCGATTTTATGAGGTTTAGAATGTAGGGGTGTTGAATATTTGCATACTTCTGCAACAACGGCACTGCCACTCCGAACATTGAGCCTGTTCAATAGTCATCAATTAATAGTCATCATTAAATAGTCATCAACCATCCTAGCAATGTGGAGCCTTGCATTTGCTTGCATAACCGTCCCCAGTTAGTAGCATGTAAGGAACTACTTCTGAAAACGCATCTTCAATCTATAGCGCAGCTTTTAGGGAACCCTCGACCTTCTTTTGAAATGTCTACCCAAACCATAAGACGACCACCTACATAATTTCCCCGGAGTGAAAATGTTGCGGGTTTTATCGCCCTCCTGTTCTTCACCGAACCCTCTCTTGGTCGTCAAAAGACGTCACACAAAACCTTGACTCACCCCAAAACATGGTTTTAGTCCAATCTCAGTCTCAGACCAATTGATGTGATTTCTTGCGAAACTTAACTTTTTCTGGACCAGTGAAAGGCCTTCTTGCACGTAATCCAGCTTCTGAAAGTCTTCGCCTTACAATAAACTGACATTACAATTTCTAACATATGCATACTTATAAAACAATCATCTCCCTCAGCTGTGACACGATTGGACCTAATACAAGCCTTCTTGAGTGCCTTCCAGGATCTTGGTAGCAATGGAAAACCATTCGGACATTGGTTCTGGGAATGCTATGATTCTTTTCCAATCTGTATCACGTAAAACCATCACTCAAACGAATTTGAAACTTAGCAACTAAAAAAAATCGAACCACCGGAACGTTAAAAAGAAACTTTTCAGAAAAACCAACAAAGAAGTGATTGATTTTTTGAAGATTTATTTCCAAAATCCGATTATAAACAAAAATGGAAATTTTTATTTGTATTTTATTTACCTCTAATCCGTTAAAATGAACAGAATATTGTTTTAACATAATCAATGGATTATCTAAAAGATAATTAAAATATTAAGAGTGGCCACTTTTTATTCCTCTCAGTGTAGATTCTTAGATTTGTTGATTGCATTGCGCCATCTTCAGTGAAGAAATAAATACAAATTGGTGTATGTTTTACTCTTCCTTTCCGGCGGTTTTATATTTCTTTGGTTTCTTTTCAGGAACTTGACAACTATTCTACTGATTTTCTTTTTATTGATAGCGGTTTCGTGGGCATCAGCCCATCGTAGCCTTTATGCGTTTACAAAATGAAAACAAGACTGATGAGGGGAGGCAGTTGACCCCCGAAATCGATATCATAAAAGAAAAAATGAATTTGATGGTTATCTAATTCTTGAAAAGAAACACAAGAAATACAAATTGGGATACTTAAGAATCCTGATTAGAAAAACAAAATTATGAAAATTAGAACTTATAAGAAAGAAATGGCTTTTAAGTCAAAATTTTTATCGAAACGTGTGAATACATACATGAAAATTTGAATCGTGAGAAAATTCCTTTAATGTTGGTTATATGATCAAGTGAATGTGGTTCAGCTCTAAACTCATTTTAACCTCGCCAGCCATTCTTTCCAAATTGAAGGAAATTCATCACTTGAACTCGGATCAATAGAAATTGAAAAACGCCAATTTTTGTGTTGTTAAACAAAGTAGGTTCAAGAGGCCCTAACAGGGATAAGCAGGAGGGAACTTACAGACTTCCCTGAAATTGGCGAAATCGGAAATTGACAATTCTCAAAATTAAAACATAAAAATACAATTATGTAATTGAAAATAATTTATTTTTGTTTTTTACATGAAAGTACCATCGAAAAAACGACAATGACATAACAATTGGCTACGTAATAATAAGAAGACTAAATATTTTTAAACCTCTATCACGTACATATAATTACATGAACGTTTCTGTTATTATTAGCAAAAAAGCAATTTGAGGGTTGAAATTAGCTGATTAGTTTAAAAATGTCGGCCAATGTTTTCATAAAATCAAGTGAAATTTTCTGCATGACCAGCGAAAATCATTAATTATCGCACAGATAAATAAATAAATATTGAAATAATGAGGCACGTTCGTTCATACTGCATACAAGCGATTGTAAATTTTGCGTTCGGAAAAATTGATTCCCTAGTAATTTTGTTCGAATTCAACATTTATGTATTAGCTCGGTTCAGAAGGGTTGCTCTCGGCCGTATTGAAAGGAGGGAGGGCATGTTTTATGTATCTGGGATCCTTGGGCAGTGGTAATGTATTCAAAACAACCGGTTGTGTTTAACAGACGAGATTTCCACGGCCTCATTATCGGCGGGCTTTCGGAAATTCCCTCCATAATAATTACGGTTTGTGCCCGGAATGAGACTAATTTCCACGGGCTAAACGGACCTTTGCACTTTTCCGCGTCCGACAGCCACGAGTTTACGTCAAATATATAGAAGGCAGGTTCGCAGAATGGACTATTTGTATTATGTATATCAGTCGCAACACGACTACGCTTAGTCGAATTGAAAGGTTACTACATAAAAAAAAAATAGATACAAGAAGAAACACAGACAGAGAAGTTACATACAGAGTAAAAATACACTGGGTAAATTTAATACACCACTCAATTTGTTTAGATTAAAATTAAATCCATTATCTTTCTAAACTGGTTACAGGTAATTAGGATCGATCAACAGATGGAATGCCCTGAATGAAAAACTAAAGCTGATAAAACCGACAGTCAAACCTTGGACCCTGAAATTTTCGAAAAGAATGAAATAATTGTACTTACACGATTAAGGATAGGTCATACCCGCCTAACACATGAACATCTCCTCATCGGGAAAAGACCGAGGAGATGGCCTATGTGCGGTGCAACTGAGTAAGACATATTTTAGAAGGATGCGAACAACTAGCGCTGCACAGAGCACGGTAACATAACAAAAGTACTTAAGCACAACAGTGATTATAAACGAATGTTTATTGATTTTACTAAAATTAATCAATGCACATATATATATATATATATATATAGCGTACGTAGCGTATATCCCCCCCTATCCCCCGGTACAGGTCCTTTAATTCCAACGCAGCCTTAAGGGCTGAGATCTCTAGCTTGCGTAAAGTGGTCGACAAGGAGAGGGCAGCTATGAGAAAAAATGATAAGGCAGAAACTTCCGTCTCAATACGATCTAAACGAAGATGAGTTGTCTCCAAGTCCCCTCGCATTATGCCGGTCAGTCGTGCTATTTCGCGTGTGTTGATCTCTGCCTGTCGTCCCACCGTCCGGGTCAACGTGACTTGTCCCTTGGCCAAATGTCTAAGGTTCCCTGAATGTGGTCTAATTTGGTGAGATCTGCCTGTAGGTCTTCAAGATCCTCGGCGTCAGGATTACCGAAAATCACTCTTATGACCTTGCCCCCTACGTTCAAGAGCCCTCTCTTCACCTTTTCGACAGGCAACAAATCCTTCAGCGCGAGCGTAGGCTTCGGTTACTTCCGTCACCATATGTCTCGCTTTTCTCATTTCCTCTCTGTAGCTCCTAAGTGACGGAACCTGATGTATGGCTTGCATAAAAACCAGCTCCGTGGCTTCCACGGTTTCCTCCAGTGATAAGGCGTCGCTATAAAGTTGTGTCACTTTGACCTCAATGATTATTCTCCACCTTTCGCTCGTTAATAATACCTCTTCTCGGTTGAGGAACCTCACTCCTGGATGCCGTGGGGTCTCTCCGTTTTCGGAGCAGGTAACACCCTTGCTTGGAATCGTGACGGTTCAAGTTAAATCCCGCTACGCGATCTTTTAACAACGAAACCTGTGCTCCCGTGTCGACGAGGAGATGACGAGGTTGTCCAACCACTATTGCCTTCACGCTTAGCCCTTCTCTTTCTCCTCCATCTGTTGTTGGAAGTAATGAACTCTGCCCCTGACTTCTTAATTTCGGCCTACTCGACGGGGCTGCGAGTGGACCGGGATCTTTTGGGGAAGCCTAAGCCGGTGGTTTACATGCCCGCGGGCAATGGATTGCAAAATGTCCGGGTTTCCCGCAGCGATAGCAACAACGATTGGTCTTGATTCACACCAGCCCCTTGGTTTTGTACCTTAGGTTCTGGGCATTCTCTGGCGAAATGTCCTCCCGTAGCACACCTAAAACAAGTTCCGGGGCCTGTGGCGTTCGGCGATCCTGAACTCTTCCTATCTCGCGGTCGTCCTTTTTTCGTTTGCCGTTTTCACCGACTCTGAATATTTCTCTCCTGCATCTCTTTTCTTGCCGATAAGGCCTGCTCTATTTCCAACGCATGCCTTAACGCGTCTTTCAGAGTAGTATGTCGTCCAATGACGACCTGCTTTCCTACTTCACCCCTGAGTCCTCGGGAGAAAGCCTGAACAACCTTTCGTTCAACCTCCTTGGACCACCAAGAGGATTCTTCACCTGTTAAATCAGGTCGACCCATCTTGGCTCCTAATCCGCTACACCGTTCTGCAAATTCGTGAACACTCTCGTTTGGGCGTGCCTCGACCACATGTAGCAACTTCTCGAAATGTACAAAATTTCTCGGGTTGCCAAAACGATCCCTCAACGCATCAGCTAGAGCCTGATATGTTGCTCCACCTTTTCCGTTCGGGTGGGTCCGAACAAAGGCCGCCGCCGAGCCATGGAGTTTAAGCTTATATATTAAGAATTTATCCTCCTCTGTCCAGTTCTCGCAACCTCTTCCAAGTAGTCTAGGAACTCCTCTACCGGCTTAGCAGACACTTCTCATCCCCAGTATTTTATCATCACCTGGTGAGATAAGTCCTGCTGATAACGCCTCCCATCAGTGATTCTGGACTCAGCCTCCTTGACCGTTTTCTAGAAGCTTTCTGCATGTTTTTGTTCGATTTCGTCCAGCGTTTTCTCAAGCTCCAATGAACGAAGCCGTTCGACCCTAATTTCCTCACGTAATTGCTCCTCTACTTGTTCATAGCGACTGTCAAATTGTAGAGCTACCCTCAACCTCTCTTTCAATTCTTCGACTTCTGACATTTTTTTAACTAGTGAGCTTTGCGTTCCAATAAAGTCCCCGAATACTTTTGCCTCTGATTTATTTGGTATGGATTCTTGCACCAATCAACCCAACACCTGACACCAGTTGTAAGCGGACGACGGCGCGGCGGCCGTATAATCTCTCAATATTCGCTTGCTTTTTTCTAAGCGACAAGAGATGAGTCGGTACAATATTCGCGTCGTTACATATTCTTGTGTAGGGGAAGGTAAGGTTCTAGAATTCAATAAACAGGAGAGCATATTCATTAACATTTATTGTACACAATTCTGTCTAGTAACAGTACCCAAACAACAGAATCTTAATTAATCTACAAGTCAGCCACAACTCTAAATCTGGGATGAGTCTATCAACAAAGGGACTTACCCCAAACGATGCTCGCCATCAGTGTCCACAGCATCTCTTCTTTCGACCTCTGACTTGGCTCGATTGGTCGCAACGGCTGATCCTCGCTGGCTCTGGCTGGCTGAGTCCTCTTGTTGAATCCCAGACGGAGTGTGGCTGCTTCTCTTCCGGATCGACTCCTGGAGTCGACTGTCCTTGGTCTTGATTGCCTGGGGTGAGTCTCTGGTTTTGATGGACTGGGGTGAGTCTCTGGTTTTGACTGCCTGGGTGTGAGTCTCTGGTTTTTGACTGCCTGGCGGGCGAGTCTCTGGTTTAGACTGACTTTCGATTTCTCAGTCATCCCTTTTATACCAGGTTCTCTATCGGAGTAGGGGCGGAAAGGAAACTCAAAAGTCGGGGTAGTTCCCACGCCGCGGGTGGGCCGGCGAAGACAGGTGTCGCGCATAGAGTTGACGCGACCCCAATTTACGATGTTCCACGTGGTTACATATTTTTGACCTTTGACAACCCTTCAGAACTAAATAACTAGACGATAATTATTTATTTGATCGGTTGTCCAACGATTGCTACTTAATGTTCTCCAGGTTCGTGGGAAACAGGACGTGGGTCCAGCCTGGGTCTGCCACACCCTTTGACGTTCTTATCTATCTATCCACCTGGGTAATTATTTCCAAGTTATGTTTGCCAGATTTGAGGGAGACGTCACGTTGTTCCTGTCTGGGTGATCGCCCCTTTAGATTTACAACCTTTGTTCCCTTCCATCATTTACCCTAATTTGTTCTTATTTTAACAACTAAAACTTATCCCTAAGACGGGGACCGGGTAACCACTACATAACAATGTATTTTGTCTAGAAATACTACCGGATTATCATTCCACTATAATTACTAATGTGTGGAGGTTAGTGACAGTTAATCGATAATTATTTAGAAATCGTGAGTTGCGGTCTGGTGTGATGTAGGTTTCAGAAAAAACATTTTCTTTATCGTGCCAACGTTTCGATCTTTATTGAGATCATCTTCAGTGCCTGGGATTTACAAACATTGTTTACATTTAACACATACATGTAGGATGTGGAAAAAAGGTGAATTTATACAATACAAAATATATTTTTTATATTCAATCTAAGTATTTCTCTATAAAGATCGAAACGTTGGCACGATAAAGAAAATGTTTTTCTGAAACCTACATCACACCAGACCGCATCTCACGATTTCTGAATAATAACTACTAATAATCATTAGGAAATGTTTATTCCATTAGTTTAGCACCAATAATTCATATTTTTCGTCATTAGGAGTCATAAACAAGATTTTAATGTTATTTTTATAAACACTTTTTTTTAGAAACTAATTTTACAGACTAGAGAGCTGATATTATATGTTAATTGATGGCCTGTTGTCATCCTAGCTCAATGAGTACAATTCTAACCTACATACATATATCATGTAAATAATTTTACCCTTAGGATTTTTTTTTTTTTTTTTTTTTTTTTTTTTTTTTTTTTTTTTTTTTTTTTTTTTTTTTTTTTTTGGTGGCCTTGTTATACATTAGCCAACGAACCGATTTCGAGGGCCGTGCATCCACCAGTAGACAGACGCCACCAACCCGGCCGCAGCGAACGAACAGGGAATGATAGGGCTCTCCTCTCATATTCTCAATAAAGGCCTAATTTTAAATCCATTTCGAGGGACCGTTTTGGAGATGTGGATAAAAACCTTACATCGAGATATGTGGAAAAGTCCACATCTCCCAATCCCCCGGAGCCAAACTTGCTCAGGGAGCCCTACCAACCCCACCCACCCACCGCAGACAAGCCAGCCGCGCCCAGCCTCCGACGGACACAGCCCTCCCTACTTAAGGCAAGGGACTCATTTCAAATTTTCATGTTACACCTATAAACAAAATCTAGGAGATGTCCATATATTACACTGTTGTTCAAGGCTAAAAGAGACTTATAGTTTATGGGTTTGGCCACTTCCTTCATACCGTATAACCTATCCAAAAAAGAGTTCCTCTCAGTTAAGTACCCTGGACAGATCATGATCTTATGTTCTAAGTCCTCAGGGATTTTGTAGAATTTACATTGATCGTTTTGCTTTTGATTTATTTTATGAAGGTAAATTCCACAAATTCCATGATTAGACCTAAGCCTATTTATAATTGTGATATCCCGCTTGGAAAATGGAACATTTTGAAACCAAGGCTTTTTGGACAACTGAGGTTTTATAGAAGTGTAGAATTTTCCGGTTTGTATACTGTCACTATACTTCTGCCACTTTATCCAATTTTGGGTCTTAATTGCACTTTTTACATCTTGCAAAGGGAGGGTGATAGGAGATACTATACCATCTAGTACGGACTCTCTTGCCAAACCGTCTACCCCTGATGCCGGAGTGACCACGCACCCATAGGAATCGTATATTAATTCCTTTTGACGATTTAACGTCGAGGACCTTTTTAATTATCCATGATACAAGATAGTTGTTATCTGAATTAAGGTGAAAATTCTTCAGACTCTCCAAGGAACTTTTTGAGTCTGACAAAATTAATAATGATTCGCTTTTTACATCTTCTTCGTGTACATACTCTACTGCCTTAAAGATACCAAAAAGTTCAGAAGAATATATACTGAACTCTGGAGGAAGTTTATATTTTTCGAATTTGTTTTTCTGTGGATCGTACCAGGCGTATCCCACTCCAACCTCCGTTTTTGATCCGTCCGTGAATATAAGGTATGGAGATGGGTATAAAGACAAAACGTCACCAAGAAACATTGAATTCACAAACGCCGAAGGGACCTGGGAGTAATCCCTCAGCGATGTAACACTCAATTCGGCACAAATAGATTCAAATTCCAATTCATATGTAGGTAAAATGTCATGTTTATATAATATAAAATTGAACTTCACTGTTTCCAAATACGCTTTTAAAAGGGGAGGGAGTTTTTTTCTTTTCCCAGTATGTTTTTGTGAGGATACTAACGTTTAGCGATGTTATTTTATTGTATACCAGGCTGTTACTGGACATTAGTTTTAAGACCATGTTTGCCGACAGCTTATCAATTCTGAAGGTCAGAGGGGGTTCACAACTTTCACAATCCAGCAGGAAATAATTCTAAGTGAAATATTTTTTTAACATTTTCTGATATTTAATAAAATAAAAGTGTTAAAAATCTTAAATAATTTCTGTTAATTGTTTCCCAGATTTAAGCAGCTATCTTCTATCAATTCCTTGTGACTAGAACTGTACATAATTACTCAAGTTTTCACATTAAAGTTGAACAATTAGCAGAAAGGAGCTGGAGACCTTCCATTACCGAAAAAATTCCTCAGCAACACTTGTAGCAAAAGGCGATTTCTTAGACGGAAGAAAACTCTTTTAATATCGGCATTAAACACGAAGGGGTTTTAACCGATGTCCCACAAGACTGGGTTTACCGTCTAAATGAGCTCAAAACAGAGAGGATATCGCCCTAATAAAGGGCCTTCGTATAGCAATAAAGGGCTCAAGCGGAATGGTTGAGTGAATAAGGAGCCAACTTCCTTTGAGCCACCTCACCCTCTTTCCCTCTTTCTTAATTAATGCTGCAGAGAAGAGAGCGGTGTATTGTATTAAAACTTCCTTCAGTCTTCCTGACATTTATTTCGTCTTAGGGCAGAGAGGGAAACAAAATCCGAGCTGGCGAAGTACATCGCTCTTCGCGCCCCCAATATCTGATCGAAACTGTTCGTTCGATTACTTTCTGTCATCCTGGTACCTCTTACTGTTGTATTGGAAATTAAACAAAACGAAATTTTTCTCAATATTACACACAACTAGTCTTTCTAAGTAAGGTCTTGGTTGAGATAAAAAAGTCAGTGTCACGAGCGGGATTCGAACCCGCGACCTTACTTTATCTCAACCAAGACTTTACATAGAAAGAATAATTAATTAATAGAAGCAACTTGGTCAACTCACCACTAAAACGTAAATATACATAACTCAAATATTTCTTATGTGCAAAAATAATGTTATATTTCAAAGTAGAGACAGGAGAAAACAGAGATAGATCTTTGGACAGCGAGCCAAAAATTAAAAAAGAAGATCAATTTTAATAAAGTTAAGACGTCTACGTATTGTAGTACAAGATTAATTGTGATACTGTTTTTCCCTCCATCCCTTGCTTTGGTAACACTGCGGGCAACACTGATTCCGGGAAGAGAGGTTGTTTACGGTTTCCGGGTGTTTTTAAAAAGAGCCCGTTTTTACGTGGATTTACCAACTGAATATTTCCTCAAGTTTCTGTAGAAAAATTTGATTACATATTTTCTCAACAGTACGAGTGTGAGGTTAAAAATTTTATCACTGAAACAGGGAGAGGGAGAACAAAAGAGAGTCTTATGTTCGTAATGAATTAAAAATTAAAATAAAATTAATATGTGTTGTTAAAACAATTAAAACTCTTGTTACAATATTAGCTACTTTCTTTGAAGTTAGTTAAGTAAATGTTTTAAAAAAGNATATATGTAGGTATGTATGTGTGTGTGTGTGTCTGTGTGTGTGATGACGTGGTGTGCGATTGGTGGTGGGGACGTGTTGTGACGGATGAGGCGGAGTGGAAAGGAGGTTACAGAGAGTCACGAGGAAAAGAAGATCCGAAAGACGAAAAAGACGTGTGAAGTTTAAGTAAAATTTAAAGTTGTTTGTATTGAACGAGTCGTTTGTCCAGCAGCGACATATATATACCAAATAATATTTCGCCTCAATATTTCGTTGTGGTTCATAAAAATACTAGACCGGTTCACATAAAAAAAGAACCATTCGAGGGTTTAGGAATGCGATGAGGCAGGACAAAACGGTTTTTTCACAAAGTCTTAAATAAATAAAAAATCAACTCGACATAAAAGCCAAGGGTTTAATTAGACTAAGAGGAACAGAGTTACAATATTTTAACATCACGAATATAACTTTACTACCTTGCATGACTTCCATTAGTTGATTACATGTAGAAATCAACATAGCGCATTAACAAAGTTGCGCGAAGTCATTAAATTCGCAAAATAAAAATACTGCACGCATACGTTTTTTAACATATGCCTTGTGGATATGTTCAAAAATGTTTAACTATTGTATAAATTTTTCATTTTTATAAAACTATAAGAATAATTCACAGTCGATATTTGTGAAGGTGAGAGATTTCCTGGCTGTTTTGACAAATTAGCATCATATTTGCATCGTTCTGTAACTCTAGAAATTCAAACATAGCAACAAAGTATACCATTGCTGTATGAAATAAGTATTAATAGACTGTTTTGGTAAATTTTTATTGTACCTGCAATTTCAATACTATCAAAAACAAACACAAAAACTGCACCTCGTATTTTGTTGTTTATTTCAAACTGTATGTATTTTTATCGTTAATATAACATAATTATTTTAACGTAAAAAAAATTTAACGAAATCAGATTTTCGGAGGGCTTTAAGTTTCTTAGACTCCCAGTAAATAAAAGACCCGATTTGGAATCAGAATCCCAATCTTCAACAAGAGCGGTTTGATGCTGTGCGACGTTCCTTGGAGGCGGCGAACGATGTCTAATCCTTTCTTTATCAGGCTCCATAAATGTTTTACAGGATTCATGTCAGAGAATGGATGGCCAATTCAATGTGGTAATTCCAACATACTCCGAGTAATGGGTAACAACTCGAGCTATTTGCGGTCTAGTATTGTCATGCATTAACGCGAAGTTGCCCCCAATAAACGGAGCGATAGGTACCAAATAATTCAGAAGAACATCCTCTATGCAAATTAGTGGAGTCAAACATCCATTCTGAATGATAATCAGTTCGGTACGGGCATGGGCTTTCATTCCACCCCATACGATAACTATGTTTGAAAAGACTGTGACTCACGCTTGGCACATGAAGCAAATCGTTTCCTACGTCTTCTGTATGATCATCTGATTGCTACAAAATAAACCGTCACTCAACTGTGAAGAGAACAGACGTTCATGTTTCAAGTTTCCAAGCGAGATGCTGATTTGCGGTTACTCGCCTTTCAACTCGATGCCTCTCCAGTAGTAGAGAACCTGATGCACGACATCGAGAGACTAGGCTGTTCACAAAGTTTTCTGATGACTGTTTTAGACCTTACATTTACATTACGGACCTTTTGTAGTTGACTACCTATCAAGGAAGCCGTTAAATGGCTTTTTTTTTCTAGAGAACAGAGACTTGCGGTGGCCCTAAATTGCTGTAGACCATTCCGTACTTAGGCTATGTGTACTTATGGTACTTTTACCCGACATTGGCCAAAGCAACTGCTCGGGCGAGATCTAAAAAAATTAATAATTAATTTTTACTCTATTTATTGTATCACCAAAGAGTACAATTTATAAAAGACAATTAACTCTATCGACAACTTGGCCCTGGGAAAGGAAAAAATTGAACAGAATTTTTTTATTTTTAAGGAAAGTCCGTCGTTGGCCAAAGCAGATGCTCGGGCGAGATCTTCTCGGCTTAAAACCGTGCTTTTCGTGAACACTCCCTTCTTTTCTTAGCGTGTATACTGTTAATTTTTCCGCAATGCTGCGCGTGGCAATTGGTAGAACAAAAATAAAGCTATAACAGTCCTTGAAGGCTTGTTGATGTTTGTTTTGGTTTTGTTCTGTGTTGTAAGATGCTAGAAGTTAACAAAAAAGGAAAATTAATCAACTTTTTCAGTCAAAATCTACGCACTCGAAAACTACTAACAAATGACACGCTTCAATTCGTGCCGGCATACCTAACTTGTATCCTAACGTCTAACAGCCTACAACTTTATATGATAGGGGATGTATCTATTACGAATGAAATTGTAAGGACAGATCAGAAATTAACAAAAGAAATGTATTGGTCTTATTTAATTAATGCGTATTTAGGAACAAAAATCCGTGTAAACAAAAAGCTGCTGTTAAATTCATGACTGCCATATTGGTTACCTACGCCCTAACTTATAGCAATGTGACTACATTTTCGACCTGACGTCTAACATTAGCCCTGGTCTGTTAGATCGAGCAATGTTAACTAGCCGATTCTTACAAGTCTACGTCATCATTTTTCTCGATCTAACAGGACTTAACAGAGTTAATACAAAGATTGTGAATAATAAAAATCCCACCCGTTTCTTCTTTTTTTCTCCCTTCCGACCTTTTTTTACCCCTCCTACCGGCTGCCGGTTATTTTCAAAATTATCGTCATGAGCTGTAAGGTAAGTGAACGCTGAATTAGAATATTGTAAAGAAACACAAAACCAAATGCTTCTCTATCCCACGGATTAACCATTCTTGTGTAAACAAAATTTAAAAGGAGGTATTGACTCAAGGCAATGGTGAACGGGCACTACTGGGTCTGTCTTCACTCGCGGGTTTTTTGTTTGAGTTATTCAAACGAGTTTCGGCATTACGCCATCTTCAGTGAAAAACTGTCTGTCATTCAGTCTGAGTGGGGTTTATACTGGAGAACCTCGAGATATACAAACAAATAACACTTAAAGACTGAAAACTTATAAACGCACAAACAAACTCACAATCACACACCACCTTCACACCACTAAAAACACTCCATAACAAAAAACGAAAACGTTCAGAAGAACAAAACATCGCAACCAACAACAGGAAAAAACAAAAACCGACAACGCACAAATAATAACTGACAATGGAAATAACCGCCACCAAGACCGACCAACGAGCACGGAGACCACGCCCCCTAACGCAACGCCCCCAGCGACAGGCGACGGACGCAACAATATATAAACCCCACTTAGATTGAATGACAGACAGTTTTTCACTGAAGATGGCGTAATGCCGAAACGCGTTTGAATAACTCAAACAAAAAACCCGCGAGTGAAGACAGACCCAGTAGTGCCCGTGTGCCGGTTCAACATGAGTTCGCCAACTCGCAGACCAAACCCCATCATCTACTCAAGGCAATGGGTCCAATAACACCTTTTTCAAGACTGACGATTCATCCTTTATGCCTGATTGCGTGCTCCCACTATTTAAAAACGTACAATCCTCACGGGTTTGTTTTGTCTTTGAGGGTACAATAGATAGATCTGAATTGGGCAATGACAGACATCATTTGTCAATTAGTGTATATTTTTATTTCAGTTATTCTTCTCGTTGTATGGTTGTCAGCAAAAAAGTCGATCCTCGCCTGTAGAAATAAATCGTAGCGAATGAGAGCGGATTCAATTATACAATCGGCAACATCTCGTTCCAGGCCACTCGTCGAGATAGGGGTTTAAATAGGAAAGTTTAGGCCTTATCAGCGGATTTCTATTGGATACATGCCAGATATCCTCCTGCCCTAGACGGCAACTTCCGTTTTAATATACAGCCCCATCGGCCGACGAATTTGCATAGTTTATTGCCGTTGAGTAGTGAAGCCGCGTAGATTCAGAACTATTTACGTGAAATCGCGAAAAAAGTCGAAATATAGAATAAATAGATGTAAAATAAAATTTGAACACTGTCTTTTTCGGTTAATTTTTGTCCTAATCTGTGAAGGTACGTTATGAGGTGACTCCCAAATAAAAAAAAAATTGTATTCACCCTTCACAGAACCTTCATTGAAAGAAAAACCAACCAATAAATTCAAACAAGATCTTCACTGGCACTATACTAAAAATTGAGTTATTATACTAACTGTGCATTTTGAATAAAAGTGCGAACACTGATTCTTTATGCAATTCATAAATTTAGAAAAAAGTTTATTAGTTTGTTAAAATGAAAGATTTCCATTTTAAATCAGAGGGAGGGGGTTGTTTGTAGCTTGGGTCGATCGTTGTCGCCCCATATCCGCACTGTTTTGGGCTGGATTGTTCCGTTATTTCCCCGTATTCATTTTTAGGTTTCTGTCTGTTTCATTTAGTGGTAAATTAGCATATCTACTCTGTACAGTCATATTTCCGTTATAAAGTCACAATAAAACTGTTAATTGTATTTTTTTATTTATTGATATGCAATATTATATGGATCAAAATTCACTAGTTTTCGTGGTCCGCTTTACCAATTAATATCTTTCAATTAATTAAAGTTTATAGTTGAGTTAAAAAAGTCAGTGTCACGAGCGGGATTCGAACCCACGACTTTCGGCTAGATACGCCGCTACTCTACCTCTTGAGCTATCGTGACTTCGATCCACTCGGGCACTAACTAACCATCTCAGCCCCACCTTTTGAATTTTATCTCCTTTTTGCCATTTTTCAAATGTCGTGTAATCTATTTGATTCTCGGCGGCAAATGAAATGGCCACGAAGAGCTTTAGTGAAGTATACTTCATTTTAACTTATTAAATTCCCTAGTTTTCGTGGTCCGCTTGACCAATTAATATCTTTCAATGAATGAAGGTTTTTAGTTGGGATAAAAAAGTCAATGTCATGAGCGGGATTCGAACTCACGACCTTGAAAAATGGCAAAAAGGAGGGAATATTCAAAAGGTGGGGTTGAGATGGGAAGTTAGTGCCCCAGTGGATCGAAGTCACGATAACTCAAGTGGTAGAGTAGTGGCGAATTTACCCGAAGGCCGTGGGTTCGAATCCCGCTCGTGGCACTGACATTTTTATCTCAACTAAAAACCTTATCCCACTTCTGAAAATCTGTAGGACCTTTTCAGGATTGGATCGGATAAAGAAACCGTAGACTTTTTCGTTTTTAAACACATGCTCTTTATTATTCTCTAAACATAAACACTTGCAACCAGTAACCTTCTTAGAAGTGACCAATAGATTTAAGTACGTCACAGTCTGACGTCACCTTGGCGCAACTTTCAAATTTATTCTCCTACAATTAATTGAATTATATAGACCATTTAGAAAAATGTACAGGAAACCACTTAAAAATAATTGGTATTAATGAGTCAATAGTTTTTATTTGTAATTGTCGCAGTATCTAAAGTTCGTAAAAAACAATTAATTAAGCAAATATACACTATTTGTACACAAGTATAGCTGGTTTTTCCAATAAAAATTCAATATTTTGAAATTTTTTTAACAAATGTTCATAGGATATAATATGTTAATTTCATAATAGCCAGTTTTCTTATTGTAAATTAACGCATTAGAAATAATTTGTTTGCATTTTTTTCTTACTGGTAACTTTTCTTAATGGGCAAATTTAAACAGAGGATTAGGAGACAGTGAAAGCTTCGATAATCCTTATCTGAATTTACAATATAACAGCCCAGGTTGAAGGGTTTTCTTCAACCTCTTCCTCTCGCCCTCTTTCTTTATCCCCCTTGTCATATCCGCATTTATGAATTGTGGATAGGTCTTTTGATATTCTCCCCCTTCGGCATCGCCTCGGGCTTTAAAGGAATTCCACCCGAGGGCAACCCCTTTCATGCTTATTTGTCCGGAAAAGAATTCCATTTTGGAATGAGTGCGTTGTATATCAAATATTTGAAGTACTGATTAGAAGGAAGTTAATAATCTATTAAGAAAAAATGTATACATTATTAATTGCATTTGCAATGAACATTTCATGAAGATGTTTATAATTCGTGTAAAATCATTAAAAACCTGAGTATGATTTTAATAAATCGTTTGAGCAATTTGATCCAGCACGAAATTGAATTAAATAAGGGTTTAAAGAGAGGAACGAGAGCTTATTATATAATAAGTCACATTTACAGCCCAGAGTATCTCTGATTTCGACGGAATATAACAGAATTTCAATTCAAATGAAAACTTCCCCCTGGTAGAGAGACATGTTTGAACAAGCATGTTAAATAAATAAATCTTGTAACCTATAAAAGGGTGGTACAAGGGGGCGAACAGAGTGCGGGGGCGCAAAGGGCTGTCGGGGGGTGCAACCCCTACCATTACGAGACCACCTCTTTACCTATTATTCTCAATTCAGGTCTTAATTTCTTTCCCTAATGCGCCTCTGACCAGCGACACTCTCGGTCTCAGGGTACAATAACAACTTTCCTCTGTTTCATAAATAAACTTGCCCTAATTTGGAATAAACTGCCGGATTCTGGCATTTGCGCACCCTCTTTAACATTTGCCCTTGCGGAATTAACGATTTAGTTTTACATTCAAGGGATACTACAAAGGAAAACAACTAGAAAATTTCATTATTTATAATATTAGGATTCTGACATGAGGGGTATGTTTTTATATAAAACCAAGGTACACGATCTTCGGTCAATATGGTTGAAGAGGTAACATATATAGGTAAGAGGAACAATTTTTTTTCCACGGGACAGACGGAATATAAATCTTGTCATGATGATGAACAGCTGTGTTGACCTTAAGTGGAAATTTTATTTATCTGGTCTTGTAAGGGACATGGATTGATGGTCAATTGAAAGTATTGACAGCTTCGTTCCTGACGCTTCATCCCAAGTTGCATAAAACACGAGTATTTTAAATTTTGGGAATAAAAAACTATAAATGAGAAAACCAAACTCGCAAGGCAGAATAGTGCAAAGTCTCGAAGTAAAGAGATAATTAAATTAGGACAAGACAAGAGCTTAATCATTAATGAATCGCGTTAGACGCTATTTAGCGAGATCATAGAGTCTTAAGCACCCTTCTGTTCGGCATCATTATTCAAGGAAAATTTTAATAAGCTTATGGTCTGTGTAACGGGGCGAACCCCCTTCACATCTCCCTTTTCACCGTCAGTACAGGTGGTGCCCCAATTAAGATAACGTACAGGGGAGTGGCCAGGAAGGTCTAATCCCTCTGTTCCAATTATAGCCGTTGCTATCCGACCTCCTGGTTCTCGGAATCAAGGGGAGTGACGAAATAGTGGCGGAGGAAAATTGATTTTTGCTCAAATTTTATCGCAGCAGTTTAACACGATCGCTATTGCATTTTATATTCAGAGAAAAACGGTGGTCAAAAAATGGGGAAACGACCATAAAAGACCAGCGACTTTTTTAATTTTTTTTAATTATATTTATTTGATATTTATAACTACAAATATTGTGTTAAGTAAATATGTTAATATATTTAACCATTGACGATTTTAGTAGTCAATTGACCAAGTTACTTCTTTCAGCACTCTCAACACGACGCGCAAGGATGGCACAATTACACAGAAGACAAACACTTTGAGCCCTGAAGATGATCTCAATAAAAGATCGAAACGTTGGCCCGATAAAGAAAATGTTTTTCTGAAACCCGACCGCATCTCACGATATCTGCATAACTATCGATTAACGGTCACTAATCTCTACACATTACTTCTTTCAATTAATTATTCTTTTATTTAAGGCCGTGATTGAGATAAAAAAGTCAGTGTCATTCGAACTCACGATCTTCGGCTAACTACGGCGCTCCCCTTCCACTTGAGCTATCGTGACTTCGATCCTCTCGGACACCAACTCTCCATCTCAACCTACAACCGTTCGAACTTTCTTTTTTTTTCTATTTTTATATGTCGTGTAATCAGAGCTGAGAATCCAA
This sequence comes from Cimex lectularius, assembly GCF_000648675.2. Lineage (NCBI taxonomy): Eukaryota > Metazoa > Arthropoda > Insecta > Hemiptera > Cimicidae > Cimex > Cimex lectularius. The sequence continues at coordinate 172,059 of NW_019392955.1, read as the reverse complement.
TCCTGATTACACATTTGAATATGGCAAAAAAGAAGAAAAATTCGAACGGTTGTAGGTTGAGTTGGGGAGTTGGTATGCGAGAGGATCTAAGTCACCATAGCTCAAGTGGTAGAGAAGCTGAGTATTTAGCCGAAGATCGTGGGTTTGAATCCCGCTCGTGATACTGACTATGTTCATAAATTTGAGTTTGTCATTTGAATCTCTTGCAGGAGAATTTGCCCGTGGCAACACTCCTCCACACGTAAATATTTTCAATCTTCACTCAATAAGAAAGTCTCGGGCTGACGTGAAGAAAGTCCCGAATCGAAACATCCTACGGGTTTCTAAACAATATTCTTTGATTGATTAGCCCTACCATTTCAACTGAATATAATTCAAACAATGAACACTGTACAATACCACAAGAATGCTAGTTTTGTTTACAAGCCTTGTATAAAAACTGAAGCAAAATTAAAAACTATTATTTTTGCAATAACTAGCCAAATAGGGCCAAAGCCCGCGTGTGTGTCCTGCATGAAGAATAAGGTTGCTCGATGTGTCCCACCTAAATGAAGGGTGCAATTCCTTAGCTCCATATAGAGAACGCCAATTCTTCGAGGAATCAGGGTTGTTTTATTGTCTTTAGATTTGTGTCCCTAGCATGTGTTGAGAGTGAATTAGCGTCTCCTCCAAGAACATCTTGTCACTTCATCCCACACATTGAATGTCAGCCTTGGCCAATTTCTAATGGCATGTGTCCTCCGGGTGCAGCAATATGCATTAGTGCTATGGGTGGGAACATATGAAAAACATGTTGTGATCATATTTTTACTATGTACAATGTGTATTGGGAACAAATAATATAATTTGAAAAAAAGTGAAATTGTTATACAGCTCCCAGGATTGGAATTAGTTGATAATGTGTCAATTAAGAAACAAAGAATAACTGGAAGAAAAAACAATTGAAACGGGAAAGGTAGCTTAAATAATATTAAATAATTCATTAATCGTAATAACAAAAGAATGACCCGGGGTTGTTTGAAAGAGTTAGCCGGGAAAAGTAGGGGGAATAAATAGGTGTTTCTTTTTGAAAGAATTCTATTGTGCGAAAGTGGATAAAATGTCCTTTAAATGAATGGCGTAGGCATGGACGGATCGAAAGAAGAGAAAAATAAGTAAAGAAAGGGACAAAGGTGCTTTGTTGTCTAACAAGGATTTAATTCGGGTGCTTAGGACACCCTTTGTCTTCGTTTGGTTCATGACCGCCGTCGAGCGTTCATGATGCTGAAGACAATAGACATGCCAGGGGTCAGACTTGTGGAAGGGTGGGTAACGAACCGTATTTTCTTGATGAATGTGTTTCGCCTCGCGTGGGGTAGAGAAGCCCCTACAGACTTAACTCGGATAACATTTACATTCTATTATAACCTTTAAAAAAAGACATGATTTAACTGACCATTCAATATGTACCCATACAGGTAAATCATAAATAAATAACTTCTGAACATACAAATAGAACGATGTCATCTTTGTTTTCAATCCTTGTGTGTTTTATATGTATTTAAATCCAATAAAAAAAGTATATTTTATTGCCAACAGTTAACAACTAAGTTGATTAGATTCGTGAACTTTAAAGATGTTGCTACTCAGTAGATGGAATAATGTCCCTTGATAAGATCTCAAATTGAATAATTTTTTTAGGACATGTGTGTACATACAAACATGTACAGAGTTGAGCCTATCACTTCTCGAGGTTCACCGTATATTCTAGCTACTGCCATTTACAATAATTTTCGGGCAGGCCTGGAGAATTATCTAACCCGGATGTTGGCTGTCTGGGTTCCGACCTCAGTCCTAATCGTCCAGCCGCCGAGGTTGTACTCCAGAGGGTATCAATAGCTGTAGGTCGTATCAGCCCCTATCTCATCAATTGCTAAAACCAAACCCATTAGTACATTCACTCACTCTTAACTACATTCTCTCCTATTTACTACCATTCACTCCATTGGTGGTAGAGTACTCCATATTCCTCCATCACCTTTTACACATATTATATATAAATAACCCAATTGGAGGTCGACATTTTTTCCCTCCATCGACTCTCAAACTACATATTCACGCTAACAAATATATTGACTCTCAAATGTTAAGGACACAAAACTATTGTGGTGGACACCTTCAGTTACCACGGGATCAGCTAGGTGCCACTATGGAATGATCTCGATGTCCCCTCGGCAGCCACTAAACCCCCCGGACGAGGTCTCACTTCATGCCTCGAGACTTGCTACCCGACGAGCTCTCGCCAATCACTAATGAAGAAACGACATCGACAGAAAGGGTACTGGCAGCAAAAGCCTATAGCTCGTTTTCTTAACACAGCAGACTTGGCTGTACTGGCCAACTGCTGCACTCGGTTACCTTCTACACCAGAGTCTTCTCTTCAACCGCTGGAGAGCCACGGCCCCTACCTCAGCCAACGGTTCTCTCGGTCACGGACCACTACCAACGGCACAAAAACGCACACACACGGTCCCGGCCTCGATCCATCGTCTCAACGCAACAAAAACAACACCGGCCCTTCTCAGGCCCACCAAAAACTCCCAGTCACTAAACTATTTTAACTACATAGAATAAAACAGGTATAGTTACAATCTCCAAGAACGGTACACGGGACCAAAATACCCTCGGCCATTATTGTTATTGTTATTAAAAATATCAGTTATCACTATAAAGAAGGAGGGAAAACTCATAAGGTGTGGTTGAGATAGGAAGTTGATGTCCGAGTGATCGAGGTCACGATAGCTCAAGTGATAGAGCAGCGGCATATCTAGCCGAAGATCGTGGGTTCGAATCCCGCTCATGCCATTAACTTTTTTTCATCTCAACTAAAAACCTTAATTAATTGTAACTATAAAGAAGAGTAATTTATTTTGGCAACAACTTCGGCAGACAGATTTCCTATCAATGCAGCAATGGTTGTATCAATTATTTCTTTGTCATTATGTACACATTTATCAATAAAAGTACGTCAAAATATCAATTTCTATGTACCCACTGCCGTACTCAAGCAGAATTCTCATATCGGGTGGGGAAGAAACATCCTTCCATATCATTTTTGAATGCGAAGCAACGCCTCAATTGAAGCATAACCTAGAATTAAAAAAAAAAAAATGCTTCTGAGAAGAAGGATTGAATCTATTGCAGTAAACTAGGGTACTAGGAAAGTACAATAAGCCAGAAGTTACTGGGGAGCACAAACCCCGCTTACTATCCATCATCATATCGGCGGGGCTAAAATTCATTCACTCGGATTTACATACCATTCATTCAATGAGAGTGAATGAGTACTTCATATTCCTCCATCACCATTTGCACATCTTATACACGTAACCTAATTGTTGGTCAATGGGGTACTCGATATTCCACCATGAACCTCTCACATCATACACTCACGCTAAGAAATACATTCAATCTCCATACAACCTTTGCACATCTTATACAACAAACCTAAATGAGGGTCGATAGGGTACTCGATTTTCCACCATCGTCCCTCTCACTTCACATTCTCGCCAATACATTCATTCGCTCTCAACACAAACTAAGCATACACAACTGTTATTACTATATACACTAGAACAACCCCGTTTCCTCCAAGGACTGAAATTCTCGCAGCAAGCTCGTTTCTCAAATCGGGTGGTATTCCTCTATTCGGAGCAAAAGATTATACCCTTCAATTGAGTAGGACACATCGAGCAACATTTCTGTTCATGTCGGACATAAAAGCGGGCTTTGATCCAAAAGTAAGTGTCCGTGTGTCAAACCTCGCTTGGCTTTGTAATGAAGGAGAAGAAAGAAGTTTATTATAGTACAAATATTCTTATTAAAAATTAATATCCGAAACAAAGGAAATAACTATCTAATTTTATACTAAAAATGAATTAGTTCGTTGTAATCAAAGATTTCCAAAAAACATCTTTTGGTTTTTTAATATAAAAGGATTAATTTCAAATTTTAACCCCTAATTCGTTCATGTAATAATAGTTTGTACAAAGGGATGAAGTCTTTGAATTATTCCAGAGGCAGTTAGAAAGCGATTTTCCAAAGGGTTCATCATTATAAAGCTATTATCTGATGTTTTGTCGCGAGATAATAAGCGGTTTTGTCACTTCTCAACTGCCGGATACTTGGCCGTTGTAATCAGAGCGCAATTACAAAATTTATTTAATTTCCAATAAGAGACACTAATGCAGATCGCGAGAATAATTTGACAAATGTGTTGGCACATTATTCGCTTCATTTAGTGTTTATATTGATGATGATGAATGGAGACTAGGACGTAGGGGTTTATGTTTCACAAGCACTGCAGACGTCTAGGTTATTGTTCATTTCTAATTGCTTAGTTTGTTCTGTCTCCATTGAGCGGTTGTTTCACATTCGAAAATGATATGGGTGGTTTTGTTTTTTCCAAATGTTTATATTAAGAAGGATTTTAAAAAAGTCTTCATATATTATTGTGTAAAGATATCTTTCAAAGGTTCNTATATATATGGGTGGAGTAACTAATTGGTACGCACTACTTGCAAAATAAACTCTTTATAAACAAGATTGGCTATACAGTATGCGTCGTTCGTCTTACACGTCCACCGCCAAAACTCACTCAAAAACTCAAAAAACACCTGTTCTCCTCTCCTCACTAGTGCTCTCTTCAGCCAGACCCGGAAGGCAATTAGTCCGAGATACTCTCTCCCCATATATACGTTATATGTACGTTATATATATATATATATATATATATATATATATATATATATTAATTACATATTAATATACAAAAACTACTTTGTTGACTATACCGTTAACCAACACGGTATTCTAAGGCAAATAACGTAGGTCGCTATTTCAGATATGTCTCGATGTAAATCTGCTCATGCGCACATTAATCAATTTAGCGTTACCGTTCACGCTAACGTTATGCAAAATCACTCTAATATCCATTTTCCACCGTACGTTACTGAGAATTGTTCGAACAGTTTTGTTAAGAATGGAAAACAGTGAACAGATTTTACACCTTTTGGTTGTCGGTCAGACATCAAGGACCTATTTGGCGAGTCTCTTTGTTTAAGTCCTTCCGATATTTCTCGCGTAGATTTTTTGTGGGGTCAATTTCGACCTTTAACTAGTCGTCAACCATCTTCACTGTTTTATGGTAATAACATCCATTACGGAATTTTAAAAACTGGTGAAGCACTGTGGATTCATTCTCGGCTCCCTGCCCACAATGTTAAGTAACATTTTGCGCGGATTGCGCGTCATTTCGCCTAAGTTTAAACTTACAAAGATATACTCAAATGAAGTTATTAAAAGTATCAACGTAAATCTGCTCATGCGCACTTTAATCAATTTCACGTTACCATTCACGCTACGTTATGCAAAATCATTATTATTTAATGTAACAGAACCTTTATTGATGTGGAGTTAAAACGGGAGGTCTAATCAGTCAAAACATTTTGTTCTTCATGGTTTATTCATTAATCATCATTAATGAGGTAATTTTTCTTGGATTGTGACTCTGTGTTTTCGACGAGAAGAAAGTGAACATTCCATGAGCTTAAAGAACAACTAGAACTTCTTACACAAAAGAATAAGAAAGCACATGCTTTGATTGATTAGCCGTACCATTTCAACTGAATATAATTCACTGGGGCATTTTAAAGATTTTTAAAAAAGATAAAAAGATTTTAAAAAGTGTTCTTATATTATTATGTACCAAATAGCCTCTCAGATTATTTGATATTTATACACTTATTGTACTATAAGATTATTATATTATAAGAAAACTTGTTCGTTTTAATGAAATCATAACGTTTGTTTTGATTAGAGAGCTGGACTGTTAGATGTTCTACAGAAAGCCAAATAAGGTTTTTAGGGTTCAACAAAGCTTTTACCCTTCCTGGTCACTGGTAACCATTGTTGACCGCTAATTTACCCGAACCCGGTCTATTAACAAACCCGCAGGGATAAATTTATTATCAGAAGTTCAGAGTAGGGCCGTTCTTCGTGATTAAACAATAGAATCACACAACAAAGAGACATTTAATTAGGAATCGCTTGGAACATAAGTCACGAACCGACGGATACAAGTCTTCATCCATATGCAAATTCGAGAGTTTGAAATCAAATAGGCGAATTTAGCTTCCGCACCGAGAGGATCTCGTTTCCAGCTGGTCCTGATAAATGCTTCAGGGAAAATTTCCGAGAGATGTTATTAATCTCAGATTTCCATCCAGTGTTCGCCGAAGGGGAAAAGACAAAAAGAAGGAACCCCTTGCTTCCAACCCATCTTAATTCCGTTTGTCCTCAGCAGTTTTGTCGTTGAGGGTCTTAACTTCGGTTCAATTTATTATAATGCTCTCCCCTCGCCAACATTACGCCTTCGAGTTTCAATTTCCTTTTGGCCCAACATAACTTGCCCTCCTTTCGCTAAAGAGAATAAGAAACGAAATTGTTTTGAGTTTATTTATTATTATTATTATTTTATTTCTACTATGTTAATCGATCTGTGACCTACTTCTATTGAAAAGATGCCTTCATTTATTTGACATTTGAGGCAGAAGCACATTGAGCAGTTTCCTTTTTATTTAACTGTTTGGCTGTGTCAACTGTGTTATTTAATAAGATTAATGTCAGAACAGAAATATACACTAGTGTAGCTCCGCAGTTTGTTAGTAAGTGTGTTGGTGTCTCTTCTGCTTCTTTGCAGAATCTACATGTGCCATCTNAGGATTTCCTCGAATTTTCCCCTGGCTGTCAGGACTATGTCATCTGCATATCCCTGACATTTTATTCCTGAGCGGTTCAGGGTTTCGAGCAGTTCATCAACTGTTAGGCTCCATAAGAGAGGTGATAATATCCCTCCTTGAGGACATCCTTTTGTTGTCCTAACTTCTATAGTGTTTATTCCTATATTTGTTTCAGCTACTCCAGTTCTTAGAAGTTCTCCAATCCATCTAGATGTGGTTTGGTCTACGTGTTTTTTCCACAGGGAGACTTCCATTGATACATGAGATGCATTGTCGAAAGCTCCCTCAATATCGAGGAACGCGCAGATTGCTCTTTCCTTTGTTCCCAGTGTTTCTTTAGGTCACTGGTTAGTTGGTACAGTGCAGTTTCTGTTGATCTTCCTGCTCTGTATGAATGCTGACAGTAATGGAGAGGCTTCTTTACCAGTGCTGTTGTTCTTATATAGTTGTCTATCGGCTTTTCAAGGGTCTTTAATAAAAAGGATGTTAGGCTGATTGGTCTGTAGGATTTGGGGGATGTGGGGTCTCTTTTCCCCGCTTTTGGTATGAACACCACCCTTGCCCTACGCCATGTCTGTGGTATATAACCTAGTGCTAAACTGCTTCTATATACAAATCTGTCCCTGTTAACTCTGTTAGGTCTTGTTAGATCGAGAAAAATGATGAAATCGACTTGTAAGAATCGGCTAGTTAACATTGATAGATCTAACAGGCCAGAGCCAATGTTAGATGTTAGGTCTAAAATGTAGTCACATTGCTAGTCGTTAGGGAGTAGGTACTAACATGAGTAAGTAAAGATTTTAGCCCAATTCGATCCATAAATACAAAGAATCAAAATATAACCATCGAGATGAGCCAAAGATCTAACAGGTGGCAACGGGCATGAAAAGGACCGATCTAAACGATTGCAATAGAAAAAGTAAATAAAAAGTTACTGCGGACCTCGCATCATAAGAAATAAAGATGGTAAGTGTTTAAAAAACGTTATGGATCATTCCTTGGAGTAAGTACTGTAAAAAGGAGGGTAACCAAGAAAAAACAAGAGAGTGAAAGAAATAGGGCAGCAGACTGTACAAAAATAAATAAATAAAATGAGATTTCATATTATAAATACAATTATATTAACTGCCCACAAAAAATACAGATTCCACGATATAATAAATACGAGATAATAAATCGGAAATAATAAGAAATGTTTGATAAATGAGTAGAAAGGAACGAGCACGGCAACTAGGTTTTGAAGCAGCTTGTATGGTCATAATTATCATCTATTTTACGTTTTAGTGGTCAATTGGCCAAGTTATTTCTTCTTTCAATTAATTTTTCTTTATATGTAAGGTCTTGGTTGAGATAAAAAAAAGTCAGTGTCACGAGCGGGATTCGAAAGGTCGTAGGTTCGAATCCCACTCGTGACACTGACATTTTTATCTCAACCAATACCTTAAATACAGATTAATTAATTGAAAGATATTATTTGGTCAAGCGGACCACGAAAACTAGTGAATTTTTTATCTAAAATTTCTAGCATTGAATAAATTCATTTGTTAGCCTAAAATTTTCTCTCATTATATAAATTCATTTTTTCACATTCTCTATGTATTTGCAAAATTTCAACAATGTTTATTAAGACCTTACATAGAAAGAAAAATTATGAGCTATATAAACATTAATTAATTTCACTTATATTAAAGAACTGCAATAGCGTTAATTAAAAAAACCTTTTTATATTACACATCCTAAGAAATTTTCTATGCATTTTAATTTTTTGTAAGAAGAGATTTTAACTACATAATTAAAGAGAACAGTCCCTTAAATATAATTCCTCACACAAAGTAACCAACGGACAGCTCATCCCCTTGATACTTGTTTAGCCCTTTTCAACTGCACATAGGGCCGTTATTCGCAATTTGGCCCGTCAGACTCCCTGAGCTTATTCCGCCTTCCTTTTCACTGGAACAGCTTTCAAAGGTGCCAGCAGAATTTGCGGAAATGGGCTTAACAATCCTTTAAGGAGGTGTTGCAAGGGGTCAACTCAATTCTCTTACCACAAAATAAGAGAACCAGTCCTGAGTATTATTGTTATGGAATTTTTTTTCTAAATATTTTGTCTTTTTGTTCATTGAAATGAAATACTATTTACCTTTATTTATTATTATAAGTTACCTACATATAGTACATTTTATAAAAAGCTAAATTAATCAAAACTGTGATATGCAAATATACTTGAAAAAAGTAAGAAAAGAGGCATGTACTTATGTATATTTTAACCGTGATAACCTATACGACCACGGTGTTTTTTTAAATTTTATATTATGTTGTTTTTATTGTTTTTAATTAATTCGATATTTTATATTGTTAATATGTGGATACTGAGCTTCACCTAATTTAAATAATGCAGTTTTTTCTCAAGACATATTTTAACATTCATCGAGTTAAAGTAAGATAATATAATTTTTTTAAATTTTGTTCCTAAATTATATAATATGTTCTAACTGCTATATTTTCCTATAATAAATAGGCCCTGATTATGACGATATAATCGTCGAAAGCTCTGAAAAAACTTAAAGAATTGTCGTTCTGTTGTGACCTAACCGGAGATAATTTTTCCACGTTGTTCAATAGAAATATCATGATCTCATCTTTAATTTATCTTGAAATACTATTTATTTGTAGGCACAATTAATTCTGAGATAATTAACATAAGTCGTAAAAATAAACATCAGAGATAAGAACAATTCAATAGAAGCCATTTAGTTTCTTTGTTAACCTTTTGGGGAATATATTCACTTCATTAGAACATTAAAATTAATGTGTGGTGTTTAGTGATCGTTATTTAATGATCATTTGGAGATCGTGAGATACGGTCTGGTGTGGCGTAGGTTTTAGAAAACTTTACAATATCGTGCCAACGTTTCGATCTTTATTGAGATCTTCTTCAGGGCCTTGTGTTGTCTGTATTTCAACAAAAAAGTTCTCTGATTGACAACCGATGCAAGTTTCTTCTCATTGTTGGCGATGTCCTTCAGAATACTTTTTGCTTAGTGTTGAAATCTGTTCAGAGAATCCCAAGTTCTTCGTTCTTCTCGTGTAGAAATATGTGGTCTTTAGTGACCGTTAGTTAATGATTATTTGGAGATCGTGAGATGCATCAGTTATCAATCAGAGAACGTTTTTGTTGAAATGCAGTCAACACAAGGCCCTGAAAAAGATCTCAATAAAGATCGAAACGGTGGCATTCGTTCAATTAGAATGAAGGAGTACTCGATATTCCTCCATCACCATTTACCCATTTTATACAACTAACCTGGAGTACGAAAGGGTACTATGCGTCTCCAATACCCTCTAATACCAAACTCCGACTTTCCACCTTCACGAAGCTCACGTGGGTGTACCCTGTTAATTTAACAAACGGAAAGAGGGGTATGGAGGGACAAGAGCTGGACCTGATACCTCCTAATCCTAAATCCAATACCCTACCTCTCTTCCCACCCTACACCCCATCATTGCCCCACATTCTAGCCCAAATCCAAGGTGATATGCGATCCGTGCCGATGGATGAATGGCACAGGGGTAACTGTGCCAATAACGGAGCCTCAAGGGCACCAGGCGACACCTTGAGTAAATAGCCTTACACCGGAGAGAGGGCTCCTCCGGTGCGGACCTTTAGATCCCTCTCACTCGTGGGGACTATATGGAAAAACCTACAGTAAACAAAAAAACACCGGGGGAACCTGCAAATGAAGACCCCAAAAATCAACTCATGGAAATTGAGGAGAGCTCCGAACCCTCCCCAATTCCCATAACCGAAGAATTGGAGGACCATCTTCTTGCGGCGCCTTCTGCAGATGTGGGGGTCTTCGAGAAAAAACCAAACCAGAAGACGAAACCACTCCAATGAAGGTGACGGAGAAGATTGAGGAATTACGTCTCAAAACCCAAAAAATGTCTGGGGCACAAAGACACAAAATGGCTATTCAAAGAGTCAAACAACGGGGGGAGCCTATCCTGAAAAGGATCAGGAAAGGAAAACAAAACCCCAATGTACACTTCCGGACTCCGGCACCAGGGCGAACCACTGGAAGTTAACCCCAAAAAACCGGTGCCAACGCCAACCAAAAGTGGCAAAAGGGACAGATCACTGGGTAGCACCCCATCATCAAGTGGAAGTGCTCCTAGGACATGCCCCAAAAAGAGCAAAATTGAGGGAAGCAGTGTGGAGCGGGTCATCCCCCTCAACATAGTTGGGGGGGAGGGCTCTGAGACATACCAGCAAGCCCTCAAAGCGCTTATAATGGCCGTGGTGTTGGAGGAATACCCAGAAAAAGAACTTACAACTGATCAGGGAAGAGCCGTTCAGCGGGCCATCCTGGCTAAGTTCTGGAAGTGTAAAAACTCCCATGGACCTCAGTTCAGGAATGGATATATTGAGAAAGGGGCTGTTCTGATAACCTGTGAAAATCAGAGTGCCAAGGAATGGCTCATGGCAACGGTGCCTACCATCCACCCATGGGAAGGGGCAAACCTTAGTGTAGGCCCCTATAGAGAAATTATTAAAACCACTAGGGTGGCTATGTGGGTGCCGGACCCAGACCTTCTGGGCACTACAAACACTACCACCATTCTCGGGCTGATGGAATCCCGAAACCCAGGTATTAATACCGGGAAATGGAGAGTCATCAGCCAGAGGATAGAAGACAAAGGAAGAAATCTAATCTTGGTGGTTGATATAGATGATGTATCCTTTTCGGCTCTGAGCAAAGCCCACCTAAAACTCTACCTTGGCTTTGCAATGATAACCCTAAGGGTCATCAAAAAAGCAACTAAGACTGATGCTGAGGGTGCTTCAAGCAAACCTCCAGCACAGTAAGGCAGCAACGCTTACGCTTTGTCGTGTGGGTAAGGAGAAAAACATCGACATAGCACTTATCCAAGAACCCTGGTAAGTAAAAGGCAGAGTAGCCGGGCTGGGAGTCATATATGACCACACGGAACAAAACGTAAGAACATGAATTTTAATTAAAAATGAACTACAATGCCTAATCACTTATGAGCTCAGTTCCAGGGACCAAACAGTAATTAGGCTAAACTACATGAAGGAAGGAGTTAAGACGGACATGATAATGGCCTGAACCTACATGGATTATGACTCGCCGGGACCTCCACCACCAAAGGAAACCGAGGATCTGGTACAATACTGCAGGCATAAAAACCTACAGTTGATCATTGAGCTGATGCTAACTCACACAGTGAGGTATGGAACAGCACAAACACTAACAAAAGACGTGAGAAGCTATTAGAATTCTTAATAACTAATGACTTAAGTATTATTAACAAAGGCTCTGAACCGACTTTTGTAACTAACAAACGACAAGAAGTTATTGATATTACTCTCGCTAACCGCTGTTCAAACCGGATAGTGAATTGGGTGGACTCTGAGGAGATATCTAACTCAGACCACCGACACACATACATGGAAATCACACAAGTTGATAAGACATGTAATGTGAGTGGAACACCGAAACGCAAACTGGGGGAAATACGGCGAGTTGATGGAGAAAAATACACTAACTACAATGGCTAGCATCAAAAGCACCCAAGATATTGAGCTAACTTCCACGCAAATACAAGACGCTATAATAAACTCATATCATGAAGCCTGCCCACAAACCACCTACAACACCAAGAAAAAAAGTTTGCTGGGGAATGATAACCTGGCGGCACTAAGAAAGAAAACTCGCAAACTTTGGAATAAAGCGAAAAAAACGGGGACTACTGAAGAATACAGTAAAACCCTAACAGAATACAATAGGGAGACAAAAAAGGCGAAACAGGAATCGTGAAGGAAACATTGCAAGGAAATCGAAAACATCACTGAGGCAAGTAGACTCCGAAAAATCCTCGCCAAAGACCCTATAAACCCCATCGGAACAATAAAAAACCAGATGGAAAACACACACAAACAGGAAAGGAAACATTAGAAATCCTAATAAGAACACACTTTCCGGAATCCAAAACTATTGCCAACCTGGAGATAAAGGAGAGCGCTGAACCCGCCAAAGGCCAAAACGCTAGAAGGGAAGATTGGCAAATAGCCAAAACAGTAATCACCTATGATAAGATTGAATGGGCTATAGATAACTTTAGCCCATTGAAATCTCTAGGAACAGACGGGATATACCCAGTACTACTACAAAAGGGAAAAAGTATAGTAATCCCCCTACCTGTAAAAATATACAGAAGCTGCCTAGCAATGGGATACATCCCAAGCATATGGTAAAGTAGTTTTCATTCCTAAAGTTGCTCGGAACAACTACACAGACGGAAAATCGTATAGACCGATTAGTCTAACATCCATTTTACTCAAAACACTTGAAAGGCTAGTTGAAAAACATATAAGGGGCAGTTCTTTAAAAGAAAAACTCCTTCATAAATATCAACATGCCTATCAGAAAGGAAAATCGTGTGAATCAGCACTACATCAACTAACGATACAAATAGAGGATTCACTGAACAACCAAGAAATAGCATTGGGAACCTTCTTAGACATTGAAGGAGCATTTGACAACACTCCTTTCGAAGCAATGGCTACATCACGCAAACAGCGAGGAACAGACGAAACCTGCTGTAGATGGATAGAATCAATGCTAAAAAGCAGAAAAGTGCAGGCCTCCATGTTCCACGAAAAAGTAGAAGCAGTGGTGGCGAGGGGGTGTCCGCAAGGAGGAATACTCTCGCCTCTGATGTGGAATGTGGTAGTGGCCAACCTCATATGCAAACTAAATGAAAGTGAGTTTACACCCAAGGCTATGCAGATGACATTGTCATACTAGTCAGGGGAAAATTCGATTCAACATTAAAAGAGCTCACCCAAACCTACGTTGCGGTGCTAGACATAATAAACTTATGATGAAACAACCCTCACCGAGACTGGCAAAACACTGCTGCAATTGGAGAAGGCCAAACACAGAGGATGGGTAGGACTACTAACCGGACCCTGGTATCTGAGAAAACATCTACACAACATGGGTATATACAGCGATGATCCCATTTGCAGATTATGTAATGAGGAGGAGGAAACAGCCACTCATATCATCTTCGAATGCGAAGCAACAGCTCAATGGAGGTTTAACCTAACGTACGTAAAAGACTCAGGGAACCAAATTGCAGCAGACCTGATATTTGACCTGATACTTCTGAGAAGAAGGATTGAGTCTATTGGCTAGGGAACTGGGAAGGTACAATAAGCCAGAAGGCTGCAGTACCTGGGGAATACAAGCCCCGTTTCCCACTATCCCTTCCACCATACCATACCATACCATACCATCCATTACATTTAGTCGTATATTGACCAAATTACTTCTTTCAATTAATTAATCTTTATATATAAGGTTGTTGGTTGAAATGAAAAAGTTAATACCATGAGCGGGATTCGAACCCACGACCTTTGGCTAAATACTGCTTTACCAGTCACGATAGCTCAAATGGTAGAGCAGCGGCGTATTTAGTCGATGGTCGTAGGTTGGAATCCCGATTGTGTCCACTACGTTGACCTCCATCTGGACTCAACACAAACCTGGAAGCAACACACACGGCAAAACGACAGGCATTAAACAAATGGTTCGGACAAGTGTACGGACTGTTAGGAAAAAATCTAACGTTTTAACAAAATACAACTGACTATCTGTAAGACAATACTAAAAGCAATTTGGACACTAAGACCTAGGGAATCAAATTGCAGCAGCAACAGTCAATGACTTGATACTTCTAAGAAGGAGGATTGAGTCTATTGACTGAACTAAGGAACTAGGAAGGTACAATAAGCCAGAAGGCTGCTGTGCCTGGGGAATACAAACCCCGCTTCCTAGTATCCTTTTCCACTATACCATACCATATACAATAACCTAATTAAGTTCACATTCACGCCAATAAAGACATTCGCTCTCGACACAACCTAGGTATACAAAACTGTTATTAATATATACCCTAGAAGAACCCCGTTTCCTCCAAGAATGGGAACAGGGGACCCAAATATTCGCCGCCGTGCACAAGTACTTTTCTCAAACCGGATGGCATTTCTGCGCGCTCTCTGTATGCAGCCAACGAATTACACCCTTCAATTAGAGGTAACATCGAGCAACCTTTCCGTTCATGCTGGAAACATACGCGGTCATTGGCCGAAAAGATAGTGTCCGTGTGTCAACCAAGCATGGCCTATAGTTAATCGAGTGAGGATGACCCTTCTTCTACGAGTCAGATCCGCCGATGGCCACCAAGACAGTGCATCTTTGTCTTTCCGGCCCATTGAGTGTTAGAGGGCCGGATCGCGTGGATTAAGTGGCCGCCTTAGCCGCCTCGTCCGCCTTTTCATTACCCTCCGGTCCAGGTATCCAGACAACAAACATCGTTTTACAGAGACGCTCCAATTCGTGCTATCTCTCCAACAAAATCACTACTAGAGGGTAGACGGAAAACCTGACCGCAGTAACCTTGCTGAGGTAGGCTGGGCCACCATCACCTCGAATCACCGAACGTGTGCCAAATCGCAACAGTTCTGTCGTGTAAACTATGTGGTTCTTCTGTATAAGGTTTTCAGCACGTGTGAAGGTTTTATTTTCAAATAACTGCTATTTTTAAAACAAGTTCGTATCCGGAGATAATTATAATTTATACCAAAAAGAGCAAATTGCTGCGTCAGGTTTACAAGCTTTTGGTAAAATTAAGAGGCAAGTGTCAGTCTATTTTAACAAGGGGTGATTGTCGGACGGGTCGGATAAGGGCGAAGGTCGCTATTAAATTATTAGCTATGGCAATTTAATCAAACCAGTCATCAAATCCTTTTGGAGGTTAATTCATCAAGATCATCTCTTCAACCCACTTTCTCTTCGGCATCTAATTTTCTTATAATAACCAACACGATGCAGCGAAATGCTTGCTATCTCTATCTTTAGCTCATCGATTCTTTCTAATTAAAAATGAAAGGAATTTGGTGGTTTCAGTTGCAGTAGTAATTACCACATGATTAATCAACTCTTTCATTCAAAATGCTATCTATGCACTATAAAAGTACAAACAAATCTTATATCCTAACCTCTAACAGCCTAAAATTTTATAGGATCCCTAACATCGAAATAAATAAAGGGGCGTTCACAATCTTAATGATAATTTTCGACTCGATTTCACAAGCGTTAATAGGGGTAATAAAAATACTACACATTTTCTTTTTATTTGTCTTATTTTTACATTCACATCTATTTTTGGTATTCTAAATATGAATAAACCAAATTACATTAACATTTAAGGGTAGTGCGTTGTGTCCATCAGTACCCATTTTGTTAAAATTATATTGATACCTTAATTTAAATTTTTATGAACGGTTATTAATACTTCTTAGAAACAAATAAAAACAAACTGTAATATTTTTGCTATACGTGATATTTTAGTTTTATAAAACGTTTTTATTTGGAAAAAGCGGAGCGGCAAATTGTTTGGCAAACGTCATATTTACTCGACCTACCTCCTCTTCAGACTGCTACCTCTTCAACCTCCTTGACAAAATAGATATCATTTTGACCGGAAAAGGAGGGAAAACGGAAGAAGACCTTCTCAAGGGGGAAAGCAGGCACAAAAGAGTCAACTCATTGAAAAAAAAAAACTTTAACAAGGTAGCATAAAGTTGGTTGAAAGAAATAAAATTAATTAGAATTTAAAAAACATTTCCTTGATTTAATTGTACTCAGCTGACTTCTCTTTTTAACGTAAATATTTTTGTCAACATTTAATTATAAAAACTAATTAATGTAAAAGCAAAATAATCATGACATTTCTTTTGTGATAATAGATCTGTTCATGAAAAGAACATTCGAATGTTTTAAATGTTTCACTCTTTAATTCATTCCATAAATTTTTATAGTTTGGTCATTACTCTCCCCGTTGTTTTTATATAATTGATACATATCTAAAACAGTTTTTTAGAATATTCTTCTGGTAGAAAGGCAGGACACTTGTTCCCTTACAACTACAGTAAATTTCCTTTTCGAGTATACAACTGAACTTGCCCGACCTATTCGCTTGTAATTAAGTCCTTGTGAGGATGACTCGTTGTATATCATTCGGTCATGAAGTTGTATTCTTAAAGCCGGGAACACACCCCATGCAACTCCATACGACGCTACCCGGTGCAACCCGACGCAAATCCAAAGTCCAATTTTCCATAAGATTGTATTACCCCCGTGCAAATCTGCCCAAAGCTATGCTACGCTACCCTACTCTACGCTCTACGCTCTGCGATCCACACTGTCCAGATTTTCGTCGAGTCGCATCGAGTACAGTCGAAGACAAAAGGACCGGACACTCGTATTTTTATTTCAAACTACATGTATTATTGTCGTTACATTAATTACAGCATTTTTTTAATATAAACCAAATTAACCGAGATCGAAAATTCGTTAGATTTATTTTAAAAATTTTTTTAATGGTTTTGTAGAAAATTGATCAAAACACCGGAACACCATTTTTTCATGTAATGAATTTAACTAACATTTTATTACTCTGTTTTGGCCATAAAATTTAACTAACAATTTATTTCCCGATTTTGCTCATACAATTACACCACCATTTTCGTCGAGTAGCGTCAGAACAGAACACTCGTATTTTTTCTTTTTAAAAAGATAGTTCCTACTCACAGTAAGTTGTTTGCAACGATCCGGATTTCGAGCCTTTTAGCTCATCATCAGGTTGAAGGGCTTCTCCAACCACGTCTCTCGACATGAATTGCCAAAGTGAACCGCTGATACCCCCGCCAACGCGACGTTAAAACCAGCTGGTTGCGAAAATTATAACACAAATAAATATTATAATAGTAAATACTGTAAGAAATTAATTATAAATTAATGATTAAAAGACAGAAAATTAGAATGATACCTTAATATTATTAAATTATTATAAAATAATAACAATTAAAATAATTAATTTAATTATTTGGACGTTTAATATTATTTATGTACATATTTAAAATGGCAGGTAGATCAAAATCTGTTATATTATTAATGCATTTATCACCGTGTTCAATTTTACATTTTTTAATTTCAAATTTCTCAAACCAATCTAGTTCTCTCCCTTTATTGAAACTATGTAACACTGTTCTATTTAAATTTGAATTGAAATTATGTTTTGTTTCTTTTAGATGGTCCTTAAATTCCGAAAATTTGCTCGATTTAGGCAAGTGATCTTTTACTCTTGTTTTTATTTTTCTACCGCTTTGTCCTATATATTTAATATCACAATCATTACAATTGAATTGGTAAACCCCACTTTTTGCCAAGTTGTCTACTTTGTCTTTAGGTTTTGAGAGGATGTTTTTAAGTGAACCCGTACTTCTAAAAGCTATTCTAAAACTTTCTTGTTTAAAAATTTTACTAACTTTTTCCGATAATTCACCAATGTATGGCAAAAAACGGAAACCTACTGATTCATTTGTGGTGGGGTGACTGAGTCCTATTGTTGATTCGTTTAAAGTTAATTTTTTTTATTCTTTTAACTAGCAACCTATCAATAAATATTTCTTGATACCCGTTGTTTTTTGCTAAGGTTTTGATAGTTTTGAATTCTTTTTTATAGTTAGCAGGTGTTAGCGGAAGTTTTAACATCCGGTCTATGAGCCAAATGAAACCAGCAGCCTTTTGGGACCATGGATGGGAAGAATCCGCTGGTGTCATAGTGTCTGAAGTTGTGGGTTTTCTATATACTATTTCTATTAGGTTGTTTATTATGGACAATTTTAGGTCTAAAAGTTCAAACAACCATCTTTGTTAACTTCCAATGTAGAATTTATATTACGGTGTAGAGAATAAATTAGTTCGATGAATTCTTTGAGATCCTCTAATGTTCCCGACCATATGCATACAATATCGTCTACATAGCGTTTTACTCTTTACTATTATAATATTTATTTGTGTTATGATTTCCGCTTTTCGCACGTTCAAATTGAGCGCCATTAAAAAGCCAGCTGCTAATTGGAACGTCGCGTTGGCGGGGGTATCAGCGGTTTCACTTTTGCAATTCATGTCAAGAGACGTGGTTGTAGAAGCCCTTCAACCTGATGATGAGCAAAAGGGCTCGAAATCCGGATCGCTGCAAAACAACTTACTGTGAGTAAGAACTATGTTTGTAAAAAGGATTGAACACCACACTCACTACATCATTTATCATTAGAAAAAGTAATAAAAACGTTGTTTTAAAAGCCGATAAAGGAAATGGTATAGTTATCATTGAAAATCAAAATTACGTTTCTAAAGTTGAAGAATTGCTAAATAATAATGTGTGTAAAGAAATACAAAAAGATCCCACCTTAAAACTAAAAACTCGAGTTCAAACAGCCATAAAAAATAGTGATTTTTTATTCTCAGATGACCAATATGCAGTTAAAAAACTAATACCAATGAACCCGAAACCCCCAATGTTATACGGTACAGTCAAAATTCATAAGGAAAACAAACCTATAAGACCAGTAGTATCCTTTTATAATTCCCCATGCCATAAACTTGCAAGTACAATTGACAAAATAATTAAAACTCTATGATATTGCAAATCANTTCTAATATTTATTTGTGTTATAATTTCCGCGTTTCGCACGTTCAAATTGAGCGTCATTAAAAAAATCAGCTGCTAATTGGAACGTCGCGTTGGCGGGGGTATCAGCGGTTTCACTTTTGCAATTCATGTCGAGAGACGTGGTTGTAGAAGCCCTTCAACCTGATGATGAGCTAAAAGGCTCGAAATCCGGACGTTACAAAACAACTTACTGTGAGTAGGAACTATCCTTTTAAAAAGTATTGAACACCACACTCACTCCATCATTTATCATTTCTATTAATTATCTACCTTGCCTTTAGGTTTTGAGAGGATGTTTTTTAGTGAACCCGTACTTCTAAAAGCTATTCTAAAACCTTCTTGTATAAAAATTTTACGTCGAAAGTTATTATCGAGTAACTTTCCGTTTTAACGGTTAATCGGCAATCGGACAATCAACAATCGGTGAAGAGTTCAACGCATATGAACTTTTCTCCCGGACAATGGGATCGAACTTCTAGACTCTCAGACCAGCGAATATGGTCGTAGGAGCTCTCGTTTTTATGTAAGACAATATTTAAAATAATCTCATTTAAATTTGTAATATTATTAACATATTCTTAAAAAACGAAATTTTTTATTAATTGTTAACAAATATCCAAAATGGCTCTCCCAGAATTTAAAAGAGAATTTCTGGACATGGTCCCGGAATTCAAGGGAGACCCAACCGTTCTTACGCGATTCATAGACATCGCAAAAATTAGTTAACACATTTGTATATCCAAACCATCCTAATAATTTCCAAAATGTAGACCTGCTTAAGAAATAAGATAAAAGGTCCTGCAGCTCAAGTGATTGAAAATAGTAACGTATCAAACTGGGAAGATTTAAAAACTGCATTGTTAGAGGGATACGCCGACAAAAGGGACGCATTCACACTGCAGATTGAAATCTCTAGACTAACGCAACAAAATGAAACGAGTACAAAACCTTTTAAACATACAAATAGCGTATTTTAAAAACCATAATCCCCTTCAACCAAAACACTTTAATTGATTATGCGAGAGGCGTCGCACTCCGTGTCTTACTAAGAGGTCTAAAAGAAACCCTAGGCTCACTTATGCGCACTAGGAATCCAAGTAATTTCACAAAAGCATTAAATATCCTTACGAATGATTTTCAGTTTTTGAAAACTTTTCAGGAGCCAGACAATTATCCGTCAAGGAAACCTCGCTTTCAACCACCTATTAGACACCCAGCAAGATTCTCCGATCAATATTCTAATTTCCCTCAAAACACAAAATCTAACACACAAAACACCATGTTCGCCCCGCGAATTCAAGCCGCGAACGGACGTGACATCAGACCGACACCCATGTCGATACAAAGTAGACAATCGTTCAGAGAACCCAATAATTTTTTCACGCAGCAAAATTCCAAATTCGGTCAACACCGTCCAAATTACACGGTAGAAGAAATTCATCACCTAAATAACCAGACAACCGCCACAGAAAATTCACAACACCAAAATCAATCGAGCTCGGAACCCATGGATCATTTTTTAGAAAACAAAAGCCTCTACCCGAGTATCACTTGATGACACAATGCAACCAAGCAAGCCTCCCATATATAGAATTTAGAAACCCACCTCTCAAAATTTTAATTGATACAGGTAGTACAACATCCTTTATCAATCCTGAAGTAGCACACCAACATTTTAGAAAATCAATAAAATTAGACCCCTTTAAAATAACTTCGGCACACGGAAACTCGACCGGAAAATTTAGTACATTTATTCCATTTAACGATCTATTTCAAATTAGCGGATTACATTTAAAATTTAGGATATTTAAATTTCAGGAAAAATTCGATCTCTTATTAGGTTTTGACGCTCTTACATATCTGAAGGCTCGTATCGATCTTGAAAATAATCAGCTCGTCACGCCACACACTACGTTGAAAATCTCGTATCAAAAAAACAGTAACGAAACTGCAATATATAATATAGGTGCGAGTGCAGAACAAATTATAAAAGTTCCCATAAGAAATTTAAAATCCGGTGAAGCGATCGTTCACCATATAAACTATAATAATTGCGAGATAAAGCATTGATAATAAAGTCGCTGATGTGAACTATGCTGACACAGGAGACAAAGAAGTCGATGACTTCCTTACGCAATTCTTTCTAGAAAATCCAGACATCGCGGAAGAAGTTTTCCAAAACACTAATGAAATACATGAAAACCAATCAGTTATCGTAAATTTAGACGAACTAGTGAGACAGTTCACTCCAACGCGGAAGGAAATACGATAATAACCATCCCCATTATCGAAGGACCGGTTAATATCGGAAAAAACCAAATAATTAGATTACTAGTAGAACATAGTCCCACTAAACCAAAAATAATAAAGTTAAATGAAAACAAAACAAGGCTCATAATTCAAATTTCAAAAACAAACTTTGAATCAGACATTATGGAGTTTGTAAAAACATATATAGTCCCGAAAACAAAATACTCCCTTTTCTTCGAAGACGACATTTATGAACAATTTAGCTCCGTAATGGTAAAACACATTAAACTCTCAGAACTCAAGTTTCTCAAACACACAACAAAATTAATAGACGTAAGGAGGAAGAACAACTAGAAATCATTGAAAACAAACCATAGAGGACTCGAAGAAACTACGGAAAGAATCAAACGTTGTTATTATTGGCCAAACATGAGAAAATCAATTCAAAATTTCATCAACAGATGTGTATATATATATATTTATATTTAAATTTTTTTTAACCTCAGTCAAATAAAAATAAGTTAAGCTTGAGCTTGGTTGTAAATAAAATCAGAAAAAGGCATGAGCGTTTTTCCCGCACGTAGGAAAAATTTAATTTTTTGTAAATAATATACATCCTCATCGGAAATAAACGTAGGACATAATATTTTTCGTTTTCTCCGAAGAACCGAGGTACCTTTTGTGAGAGTAAGTGAGGTCATCTATATGTAAAGCGAGGCAGCATGTTTCAACCCTGCTATCGCCGGGGACGCGGGAAGACTAGTTTACTCGCTCATTCTCATTTTATTTCTTCCCGTCTTTCCGTTTCCCTGTTTTCACGTGTCTTCTTGAAATATTCAACGCATCGTGGGTCGGCGTCGATCACAGAATGAGGCCCAGCACCGAAACCTGATCGATTTAATTTATCGGGAGGGTTTTATTTATTAAATGAATATTTCAGCGGCTTTCAGACAAATGACGTTTTAAAAAGAACCTATAAATTAAAAATCCGGACGTTCACGTTATGCATTACACAGTTGATTTTACAGTGTTTGGATATATTTAGAAATGAAGATAAGAAAAAGTAAAAAAAAACTATTAAAGAAATAATACTTTCACATTGAAAAATCGGGGATAGATCCAATTTGAAAGCAAACACCCAGCTCCTTCGTCGCACCTTCAAGGGTTGACTTTAGTATTATTAACTATTTATAATGTTACCCAATTCTAACATTTATATAACTTATGGTTAAGTATACTGACAGGCAAAAATATCACCCAATTGATTTTTAAATTTTCTCGATAAAAGAAAATTCTTCCCTTAATTTGTGACATTGTTTTTAACAATAAATATTTGTTTCTGATATGTTTTAGATTGGGAATATCAATTAGAGGATATCACACTTTATCTTTACTATAAAACAAAGATAAAGGATTTTTCAATATTTACTTTTACGGAATTTAAAATGTTTATTCAATCTCATTTCAATTCCGAAGCGATAAACTGGTTAGATTTCATCTTTGCTTTCTTAACCTCAATTTCTAAATTTAAAGTGGAACTTAGTGCTGAGGATGTGGTGTGGTACTTATTGATGATGGACGTTCCATCAGGTATGCGGCTACTGCCATCGAAGTTCCCTATGAAACACTGCGAGACGCCATTAGATGTTTCCGAGAAACTGTGTTTCCATAGAAGGCCCGGTTCTGGACGCCCTAAGGTGACAGAACTGCAGGATAACCGTTTTCTGACTTTGAGAATTTTGCGAAACCGGCACCTTGTTGTTCAAGTGATTCATCAGCTCCAGGATGTGCGAGGTGTCCAAATTTCTGAACGCACTGCTGGTTTTTGAGAGAGAATTACACAGCTCGCATTCGGTCGAAAACCCAGCCATTCATCTTTGCACGATTAGTCTGCTGAACTTTTTGCAGATGAGTGTAGATTTGCTCTACGATCTTCAGATGGGCGTGAAAGAGTGTGGATAATGCGAAATGAAAAGTACGAAGCCTGTAATTTTTCATAGAGCCAACCTTTCCAACTTAGCTCAGTGATGGTGTGGGCGGGAATTTCAAAGGAGAATCGCACAGAGTTGGTTGTTGTTCGTAGGTCTTTGACCACTTGCTATGCGGATAATATTTTGAAACATCATGCGTTGCCTATCCTCGATGAAATCAACGGCAACCCTATTCTAATGGACGATAATGCCCGTCCACATGTTGCTAGCATCGTACAAACGTACCTTCAAAAGCATAACATCAGGAGCTTAGTCTGGCCCGTCCATTCTCGAGACCTAATCTCGTCGAACATTTATGGGATAACCTCAAAAGTCGCATAAGAGCACGTCCCGCACTTTCTGATACACTCCACGGTCTTGAAAAATCTCTCCGTCATGGCCTAACCTCCAGTAAAAAGACATTTTCAAACTGGTAGAAAGTATGCCAAGGCGTCTTCAAAGACTCAATTATTAAACGTTAAAACGTCAAAATTTGATTAATATATAACAATATATACAAAACAAGTTATATTACAAGTGGGTGGAAGTTTTTGCCTGTCGGTGAACTTAACATAATGTATATAAGTAACCACAGTAAAATATGTGAAACACGTGCTCGTTAGTAGTAGTACATTATAAATATAACCATGTTATACAGTGCAGCCAAAAATGTACCCATTCTATTAAATTTACCTTAATTTACAGGTCCTATTTTGATATGTATCACTCGCTGCTAATTTACAATACCTGAAACAAGAAAAAAAAATCATAATTGAGTAAAATATTAAATTGCTACTGTTTACGTATGGGCTATCTCACTCTACCACAGTATGGCTATCTATCTTTAAATAGATACATGAATTATAGAAGTTAACTCGTGTTAACTCGAATAGAGAAATGTCCAGTAAGGTCGTGACCGCCCTGTTATTTTAGTAACATGTTCAACGTTAATTTTCCCGCAATGCTACATGTGGCGATTGGTAGAACCAAAAATAAACCTATAACAGTCCTTGAACGCTTGTTGTTATTTGTTTTCGTTTTCTGTTGTGTTAAATTCTAAGAAGCCAGAAGTTAATAAAAAAGGAAAATTAATCAACTCTTTCATTCAAAATTCTATCTATGCGCTCCAAAAGTACTAAAAAATTGTCAAGCTTCAATTCGTGCCGACATACCTAACTTTTATCCTAACCTCTAACAGTCTACAACTTTATAGGATAGTATGTATGTAGTATATGTGTCCGTTATGAATGAGAGTATAAGGACAAGTGAGTAATTAATAAAAGAAATGTATTGGACTGATTTAATTAATGCGTATTTAAGAATGTAAATACGTGTAAACAAAAAACAGGTGTTAAATTCATGGCTGCCATATTGGTTACCTACGCCCTAACGGATAGCTATGTGACTACATTTTCGAACTAACATCTAACATTGGCCCTGTCCAGTTAGATCGAGAATATTAACTAGCCGATTCTTACAAGTCGACGTCATCATTTTCCTCGATCTAACAGGACCTAACAGATTTTACAGGGTTAACACAAAGATCGTGATTACTATTTATCCTTTTTTTATAACATGGGCTATCGGTGGGTCATTTGAGACGATATATTTTATTATATAAAAGCGAATATAATGTTTAAACTAGACCTTTCACACTCACACTCCTCTGTCCTTGCCTCAAGTTTCGTAAGCAACGGATTTCGCCTTGCGAAACGGAATCCCAGTCTTCAGCAAAAGCGGTTTGTGTTATTTCCCATAAGTGTTTTACGTAATTCATGCCAGGAGCGTTGTGCTGACCATTTCATTGTGGTAATCCTTTTTTTTAAATATGGATAGTAATTTTTCAATACATGGCATTTTTTAAAGTCAAGTGTTGGAATATAACCATAATTTTACGAATCGCCTCGATCAATATTATGAGGGATTCTGATGCTTAATAAATTGAATTGAATATTGAATACAATAAAAAACGTAAAGACCAGTTTTGTTCACAACTTAGCTTCGAGAACTTAAAGACTTGCTAACGCAATTTTGCAGTGTAACGGAGTCAGAACATCGCCGGTAGTTAGTTGAAAGTGGAAATACAGCCAGTTGGGCTTTCGGGTCGATTAATTTAAGTGTGAAGTTGGGAAATTGCGGAGACGAACTAACTCAAATCAGAGCTTCGGATTGTACGTTTGGTCCCCTCGATTTCTCTTGGTAAATCGAATTATATATAGAATTTTTCTATTTCCCCATTCCATACCGGAGGGGTTGCGGTATTACCCGTCAACAGGTTTCCAAGGAAAACAAAATGTTGGCAGCCGGGCGAGTATTGGACAGATATTGGACGCCAAATAGCTATGAAAGGGTTCATACGTCACTCCCTCCCCACAAACCGTTCCCTTAAAGGAAATAAATATAATAATCGCACCTTAGAGAAATTTAGCAGCGATGTAATGTTTTTAAAAACGTGGCAAATTCTTTGTTTAAATAAATTCATTTTTTTCTTTTTAAATCAATAAATAAATTTGTTGTTTGAATATGTTAAATTCAAAAATTATAATCATTGTAGGACGTGCCGTAAAAAAGTACGTTAACTGATGATTTTCGGTCTTATATTAGGGGTATTCACGATATTAACTCGTGTTAACTTGAATAGAAAAATGTCCATTAAGGTCGTGAACGACCTCTTCTTTTAGTAACATGCTAAACGTTAATTTTTCCGCAATGCTGCGCGTGGCGATTGGTAGAACCAAAAATTAAGCTATAACAGTCCTTGAAGGCTTGTTGTTGTTTGTTTTCGTTTTCTATTGTGTTAAATTCTAAGATGCCAGAAGTTAATAAAAAAGGAAAATTAATCAACTCTTTCATTCAAAATTCTATCTATGCGCTCCAAAAGTACTAAAAAATTGTCAAGCTTCAATTCGTGCCGACATACCTAACTTTTATCCTAACCTCTAACAGTCCACAACTTTATAGGATAGTATGTATGTAGTATATGTATCTATTATGAAAGAGAGTATAAGGACAAGTGAGAAATTAATAAAAGAAATGTATTGGTCTGATTTAATTAATGCGTATTTAAGAATGTAAATACGTGTAAACAAAAAACAGCTGTTAAATTCATGGCTGCCATATTGGTTATCTACGCCCTAACGGATAGCTATGTGACTACATTTTCGAACTAACATCTAACATTGGCCCTGTCCAGTTAGATCGAGAATATTAACTAGCCGATTCTTACAAGTCGACGTCAACATTTTCCTCGATCTAACAGGCCGACAGACATACCTAACATAAACTAACATCCCTAACGTCTGACAGCCTACAATTTTATAGGATAGGAGATGTATCCATTATGAATGAGAGTATAAGTAGAGGTCAGAAATTAACAAAAAAAATGCATTGGTCTGATTATGTTAAATTCGTGGCTTCCTTGTTGGTTGGCCCTAACGGATATTAATGTGACTACATTTTTGACCTAAAATCTAACATTGGCCCTGGCCTGTTAGATTGAGCTATATTGACTAGCCGATTCTTATAAGTCTACGTCATCATTTTTCTCTATATAACAGGACGTAAAAGAGTTAACAGGGTTAACACAAAGATCGTGAAAACGCGTATTGACTTGCATGAACATTCCACGGAAATAAATATGTACATCCGACCATTATATGCAAATAATGATTATCAATATTCCAATGTTGCAATCTCCATCAAGAAAGACGTTTTCAACACTTCTTTTGTGTTCGGACTTGGGTGAAAAATAAGATAGTCACACACTACGTGCTCTATGGGGCCTGGCATTATCCTGCATTAGCAATAAACTCTCATTCATGTGAATCTTGAGGAATTCGTTCCCGTTAATCAAGGACTTTTCACCATTTCCTACTTTTCTAGGTTGCTAGCACCTGGCTTTGCCGTCTTACTCGTCGCCAAAGTGGGTTTCACAGGTGTTCAATTAGGTTCAAATCTTGACTTCGAGATGGCCACACCAACACTCAATTCCAACCTTAATCATCAATCAACCCACAATACGTGCTCTATGGGGCCTGGCAATCCGGTGTATTAACAAGAATCCCTGAGCGATGTCGTGATCATATGGCTCTACATGTTTTTCCATTATGTCCTATATGTATGTACCTCTGCGCAGTTAGAGATCTTCCTTACGCAACAACCAATTCGGTACGTGGGTGTCCAATGAAATGCCACTCCAGAACACCAATGCCCCACTGTGGATTTTTTTTCCAATTACCCCCTTTCTCCCGAGTATCACTATATGAAATTACGAAGTATGAAAAGTAGAACGGCCCGTTTAATCTGTGTAAATTAGTCACATTCCGGGTCCAAAACGTAATTATTATAGAAGGATTTACCCAAAGCCCGCCGATAATGAGGCCGTGGAAATCTCGTCTGTTAAACACAGCCGGTTATTTTGAATACATTACCACTGCCCAAGGATCCCAAATACATAAAACATGCTCTCCCTCCATTCAATACGGCCGAAAGCAACCCTTCTGGACCGAGCTAATACATAAATGTTGAATTTCGATCAAAATGACTAGCGAATCAATTTCTCAGCGCTCAAAATGGACAAAGTTATAAGCATTGGCGTGCAATATCAGTGAAGGAGAATTATTAAAATATTATACAATAATGATTAAGGTAAATAGTTAATTTACATTTTTATAACGACAGAATTGATAAAACGATTATTGATTGTTTAAGGTATCTTTGCGGATATTCTAGAATATGTTCAGGCAATTAACCAAGTATCGATTTATTCTAAACCCGGGCCTCCTGTATAAAAACGTTGGGATATCGCCCTGTTTGGAAGGGATTGGGTCCTATGCTAAAGGAAAACCACGACAATCGTATTGGCCATGGGCCAAGCCCCTCATTAGCAGCCCAGAGCCGTCAGACAAACCTCGTTTTTTAATACATATATTTTTATAAAAATATATATTCGGCCAGTGGGACGAACGAGTGATTTACCGTCCCGTACGGGAAATGAGCCTGTCAACCTTTTGCCCGACTTACCATTATTCTCTGATGAAAGACTGTAAGCAGGGGCAGAACGACAATACATTTGTTACTCGGCCGTTGAATGTTCGTCAGAGATGACATTCAATTTAGTCGGGCCGATAAGATAAATTTTTTCGGGCAGTGTCACGGCATAACCAATTATTTACAGGTTCATTTATTATCGCACTTTAAATCTACCTGTGGTACAGCAAACGCAAGAACATTCTTGCTACAAAATATACACATAAGCAACATAGATAATTTCTCACTGGCAACCTATGAAACAGGAAATAAAAATGTCTATTTATTTCTGTAGTGGCGGGTGAGAATACAAATTTGTTTTGTCTTGTTCTGGGTTTATGTGTAAAGGTGGCCATTCACGATCACTCCAAATGGAACCGTGCCAAGCCGTACAGTTCAATTTGGAGTACCTGAAATTTTAGGGGGCGTTCACGACCGCTCCAGAGCCACTCGCTCCGAACGTCAAACAGTGAATTACCTTCTCAAAATGGATGACGATCTCTTGTGTTACGCTTCTGTTTATTTATATATTAAAAGCAAAAAATCGAAGAGGAAATGGTGTAAGAAGTGGCTCCTGAACAGAAGCCGTAATACCCACATCAATTTGATGGAAGATCTTACCCTTGAACCCCCTGATCGGAGGAACTATTTAAGGATGGATGAAACGTCTTATTTATTCATTATATTTAGTGTTCTATTGACCAAATAACTTCTTTCAATTAATTAATCTTTTTTGTAAGGTGTTGGTTGAAATGACAAAATAATGTCACGAGCGGGATCCGAATCAATGGCCTTCGGATAAATACGCCGCTGCTCTACCTCTTGAGCTATCGTGACCACTATCCTCTCCAACCATAGTGGCTCTCCAAAAATGGCAAAAAGAGAGAAAATTCGAAAGGTTGTAGGTTGAGATGGGGAGTTGGTGTCCGAGTGGATCGAACAATCGAAGTCACTATAGCTCAAGTGGTTAGCGCAGCGACGTGTTTAGCCGAATGTCGTGGATTCGAATCCACTCGTGACATTATTTTGTCATTTCAACCAAAACGTTACAACAAAAAAAATATTTACTCCAGCTTGTTATCCCCTTGATTAGAAAACAAAAGACAGTCATGAGAGAAATCATCACTACATGAAAGGTTGGCAACCACATTACGAATTCTCGCTACAGGGATGAACTACAAAGAACTTAAGTTCTCTACTATGATCTCTGATCATTGTTAGGGGTTATAATACCGCATCTCTAGTTGCATTTTATCCTTTGTTTTGAAAACGTCGACCAACTGGTTGAGGATCGAATTTCTTTTATTTCTATCGTAGCAATCATTGTCCACCGCTTTCCATAAACATGGTAAACTTTCATACAATTCAATCACTTCAACAATAAAATCTCGATTGGATGTCATTACCAATAAAGAATAAACGTTTTTGACTTTTTGAGAATGTCGACGGAGATGTTTGCTCTGTGACAGAAAGACGGAGACTGCGCCAAAAAACGGGGGTTTTCACGACCAAGCCAGCGCTCCAATATTCCACCGTTCACGCCAGGTTTTCCGATTCACGAACGCGCCATGCCGTCGTCGCGCCGTAGATATTTGGAGTGGCGAGATGAAGTTTGGACCGGTCGAATATTCGGCACAGTTTTGCCATTGACGTGGTTTTTGGAACGGCGTCGCTCCGTTTGGACTGCTAGAAGCGATCGTGAATGGCCACCTTTAGATACTAGGGGTATTCACGACCTTTGTGTGAACCCGGTTAACTCTGTTAGGTCCTGTTATATCGAGAGAAATGATGACGTAGACTTGTAAGAATCTGCTAGTTAACATTGATAGATCTAACAGGCCAGGGCCAATGTTACATGTTAGTTAAAAAGTGTAGTCACATTGCTATCCGTTAGGGCGTAGGTAACCAACATGGTAGCCATGAAATTAACAGCTGTTTTTTGTTGACACGTATTTTTATTCTTAAATACACATTAATTAAATTTGTTAATTTCTAGCCTGTCCTTGTTTTCTCATTCATAGATATATCCCCTATCCTATAAAGTTGTAGTCGGTTAGAAGTTAATAAACAAGGTAGGTATGTAGACACGAATTGAAGCTTGTCATTTATTAGTACTTTTCGAGTGCATAGATAGCATTTTGAATGAAAGAGTTGATTAATTTTTCTTTTTTATTAACCTCTGGTTTCTTACAATTTTTCACAAAAGAAAATCAAAACAAAGAACAACTAGCCTTCAAGGACTGTTATAGCTTTATTTTTGGTTCTACCAATCGTGACGCGCAGCATTGCGGAAAAATTAACGTTTAACCTCCTAAGAAAAAAGGGGGGTCAAGATCTTACTGGACATTTCTCTGTTCGAGTTAACACGAGTTTACGTCTTACAAACATCGTGAATACTCCTATAACCTGAGAATCGTTGGATGTTTAGAAGATAGACAAATTGAATCACATAAATCGCTACCATTCTTAAGTAATAGCAAGAAAAACAAATATCTTAACTGCCCAGTGAAGAAAGAGATAGAATAATAGATTTATGAATCTAGAAATGAAGATCCTTACTGCATAGGTTAGGTCGATGGAACGAAAATATATACTTAGTTGATGAAGATCTCATGGCTTCACTATGAATGAGGGTATGAGGATTGAGAAATTTAAAAATCTCAATTCAAGCGAGAGTATTTTATTTTATTTATTTATTTAATTTTTTTTAAATTTTTGAATTAATTTTTCCCACAGGATTTTCAGATTGACGCATTAGTTTTTGAATAGTCCGTTTTCAAGATAATTGTATAACCTGTAAACGGAATATTTTCCTATAATCGATATTATATTAGGAATGAGTGTACTGTATGGATGTATTTATCTGTATGAATGTAGTGTTTGAAATGGTAAATAGAATATAGACTTAGTTGGGGGAAATGACCTGGATGTTGGAAGTCCCAGTCAAANAGATGCAAGAGAGAGAGAGAGAGAGAGAGAGAGAGAGAGAGAGAGAGAGAGAGAGAGACAGACAGACAGACAGACAGGCAGACAGACGGACAGAGAGAAATAAAGAAAAATATAGAAAGAATACTTTATTCTGGGACTAGAGGCCCTTAAGAGTAACAACAAGGTCACAAAGTTTTTTTATACATTTGGCACTTGAATTAATGAACGTTTGTCGTTAATACATAGTAAAATAAATTGGCAATAAAACCCATAATACAAAGTATAAACAATAGAAATATTAGTGCCAATAATAAGAAGTTAGGAAGAATAGTAATAATAAGTAATAAGTATTATACGACTGTACAGAAATTAATGTTATGCAAGTGCAAGTTATATGAAACATCTTTCGATTTTTGCCGCACGTTGAAATACGAAAATTCTAAAATAAGAACAAAAGTGTTACAGTGACATTTTATTAAACATGGCCGGTGCATTTTTCATACAATTTCTCTTCGTTTCGACGGTAGTTCAGCCCTATAAATTAACAAACGGAATAGAAAATAGTGTGGCTCCCTTGCAGTTACATTTTGCCGGATCAAAACACATATTGGCTCCGGCCGCATGGTTTATTCAAGCTAGCAATCCCCCGAAAGGAATGACTATCTCTTTCCGAAGTCAGCACTCTAATAAAAAACTTATTTTTACTTTCCGATCCAACGGAATTGTCGATACAGTTTACCTGGGTATCGATCACTTTTTTGACATACACGAAAAAAGTCATTAAAAATACACTGTACATTGTTTACACTGGTCGGTAAAACACATTTACGAGTTCGTTAAGATAATTTATAAAGATTTTTCAAAAATACTGTAGATGCATGCACACACGTGCACGTTTCTGTCGGATAGTGTATTATATGTGTTTTTTGATTAATGAGGTTTTTTGTTTGTAAAACGGTACAAAAAAAAAAGATTTCTTGAAATAATCTCTTGTTGGTATGTTTTCTGTGGCAGGACCGAGACACATGGATACCGAGACTGGAACGTCTGGGTAACGAAAAAGCGGACGATGAGGGAGCAAACTTTCAACAGCGATCCGACCCACTATATATATATATATATATTACACAGGGCGGGCGACCAGGACCCGAGGGGTTAAAAGCCTGAGTAGGCCCGTACCCCATCCCTAAAAGGTCCGGGACCTGGTCGGCTCACGAGTCCTGCATAAACCTTTTGGACCTATTCACAAACCCCAGGATTGTGGACCATTTTATCCTGGGGAGTGTTTTGGTTATGTCCTCTCCTTCGAAAGTATTAAATCTTTCCCTAGCATACCTATCGCATTCTGCGAGGTAGTGTCGAGCCGTTTCTTCTTGTGTTTCGCAGAAGCGGCAGAAGGGGTCTGGTAGAGTACCCATTATGAAGAGGTGTCTTCTCAAGGGGAAATGGCCCGTTAGGATACCTATCAGCCTCCTTATTCCCCTCCTAGAGTTAGAGAGTAACCATTTCTTTAGGTTTGATTTCCTTCAGAAACTCCTTCGATTGCCTGCATCCGGGGGACATATTCCATTCCTTAAGGAATTGTTTCATGCCCCAGCTACTTATACTCTCGTTTGCTATCCGACCCACTAACTCGAAAAGGTATTGGTTTTGTCGGTGGGCCCATCAGCAGAAATCATTCACGAATCAAGAAGACGTTCGATGCGCATATGTCGCAAGTAGAGAATGGATGCTTCATGTGTGATACCTAATTGAAAGGTGACGTTCCTTCGCTCCATATAGAGACCGTGTAGAAATGCCACATGATACGAGAATGCTTGAATCAAGGCAGAGTCTGTGGGTCTTTTGTTCCGATATTTGGAGAAAAGAAGGTTGTTTTACTTAAGTTGTACTTGGTGGATATCTCGTTGTTTTTAAATGAAAATGAGCCTATGGCTACGTATGAGAAAGAATGACAATGTGAGTGTTCCTAGGTATAAACATGTTCGGGCTATAGGAAGAGCCCTGTCAATGGGTGGCCATCGGAGTATCTGACTCGTAGAAGAAGGGTATCCTCACCAGATTGAGAACAGGCCATGCGAGGTTGACCCAGGGACAATTACTTTTCGGCCTCGTATGTGTCCGGCATGAATAGAAAGGTTGCACGATGTGTCCCACCTAATTGAAGGGCGAAATTTCTTGGCTTCGTATAGAGAGCGAACAGGAATGCCACCCGATTTGAGAATTGTGCGTGAGGACGGCAGGCAGTATTTGGGTCCTCTGTTCCGATTCTTCTATGGTATAAATTAACATTGGTTGTGTCTACACAGTTGAGAGCGAATGTATTTATTGGCGTGAATGTGTGATGCGAGAGGGTCGATTGTGGAATATCGAGTGCCCCGTCGACCCTCAATTAGATTAGTTATATAAGATGTGTAAAGGTTGTGCGGAGAGTGAATGTATTTCTTAGCGTGAGTGTGTGAAGTCGATGGAGGAATATTTAGTACCCCTTCCATTCTCAATAAGATTAGTTATAGTATGTGTAAAAAGCTATGGAAAAATCTATAATCACCATCCTAGAAACTTTGACTAACAAATTGTTTGTTTTTCTTACTTTCAAAATCACCTTACACCTAAGTTACACGACCGTACAGTAAAGAATAATTACACATCTAATGTTTGTTTTTTGTAAATGTATTTGTCCAAAATACAATTATATAAATATTTTTAATTAAAGGAATGACAATGGTGCAAATAGTCGAAATAATAATATCAAGGGAAGATCTGAAAACGTAAGTGAATACATCGGGCATTTTCGGCCATTTCCATTGCCGGTGGAATTGGAATCGTCCCTTAACTCGTCGAACGAGTGTGATCCTATCAGGTTTTTCAATCCCTAAGGTGTTGGAAAGATCAATTGGAAGATTTAGAAGAAATGGGATCATTCTAACTAGGATTAAATAAAGCTTATTAACTTGATTCGTTTTAATGAGACATAAAACAGACGTGAAGTTAAAGACGTATTAATTTATAATGAATTATTGTATTGTCGTTGGAGAAATATATTTTTAAAACTTT
The DNA here is from genome assembly GCF_000648675.2 of Cimex lectularius. Lineage (NCBI taxonomy): Eukaryota > Metazoa > Arthropoda > Insecta > Hemiptera > Cimicidae > Cimex > Cimex lectularius. The sequence continues at coordinate 137,438 of NW_019392955.1, read as the reverse complement.
TTTAACCCTGCGCCTTGTATGTTGTTTTTCTCACTATTTGGGATGAGAAAGCGTGTGGTAAGTTTTCTCCGAAAACAGAAATAAACATTTTTATATGGAATGTAATAAACATAAAACAAACTTCAGCCTAAAGTTTGAGAGAAGAGAAACAACAATGAGTTAAAGAAACAAGAATACATCATATATAGCAAACATTCTACGTACTTGGCGAAACTTGTTTTGGAGGAACTCCTATTAAAAATGCAAGCTCTCTTCAGAAAGCTCAAAGATATAATCTCCCATTTTCAAACGGGAAAAATATCCAGGGTTTCAATTTATTCAATTTTCCTTCTAGCGTGAAACTTGTTTACCCAAATGCGAGTACTTTTTGGAACGATTTTTCCTTATTAAGGATCTACGCCCCGCTCTTCCTTTCATCCTTTCACCTTCCCGCCCGTTCACCCTTCACCACCTCGGATCCTGAATTCGGTAATTGGATTTGTGATGTCCTGGCCGAGTCAATCCACTTGGCTTTTACCGGATCCCTTCGCCTTCAGTGGTCTCATCTTTTTTCTTTGACCGACCCGAGGGATCGACAAAAGGCATTATTTGGGCTTTTCGCTCCGTATAATGGTCTAGAAGTGGTATCCCCTTTCAAAAACATTTTTATCAAAATAAATCACTTTATGAATTTTAATTATGTAATAAATATGTATCGTATTATACTTCTTACAATATGTTCTGGTGCGCATTATACTATTTAAAGGTTCATATGCAATATAGTACAAATTCAGTACAAATATAATTGCAGTTATTATTTTTAATATTTTTGTCAAAAATTACTTCTGAAACAAAACTGTTGTTCTTCTGTGCTAGATTTTTTCAGAGGAAAATAAAAAAAAAATTGTCCAAATTCTTAATTAAATGCAACAAAAAATAGCCCAGTATGCTGGTAATTAATGGTTGGTTTTAACAACATATTAAAAAAAACTTGTATTATACAGTTATTACTAGATTGGTCAAAATTAGACTATTAAGCTGGGAACACACTTACCCGATGAAATGCCGTGCGACGCTACCCGACGCCTTGTCACGTTTTGGTAGGGTGTGCACATCTATGCGACGTCAAACGCACGCCACGTACAATCACACGGCGTGTATATCACAATCGCAACGCCTCTTTTGTTCTTAATGCATTATTTTGGGCAAAACCATATAATAAATTGTTATCTGTGGGGACCGCGGTAGCCGAGTGGTTAGCATGAAAGACTCTCACGCCGCGGTCGTGGGTTCGATTCCCACCGTCGCCTCTGGCCCTTTTTTCCCGATAACCCCTAATTTGAACAACATATATAAGAATTCGTCATGGCTAATATGCAAAGATCATAAGGCCAATAAAAAAATAAAAAAATTGTTAGCTAAATTTTAAGAACACAACCATTAAGATTGTTTGTAAAGCTTAATTGTTTTAAATAATGTTATTTCGGTGTTGTGATCAATTTTCTTCCCTCGTTAAATTTTTCCTAACCATCATATTTAATATTTTTTATAAAAACTCATGAATTTTTGATCTCGTTTAACATTAAAATAAGAATGTTGTGATTAATATAACGACAAAATTACATATACTTAGTTTGAAATAAACTACAAAAAAATATGAGTGTCCTGTTCTGACGCTACTCGAAGAAAATGGTGTAATTGTATGAGCAAAATCATGAAATAAATTGTTAGTTAAATTTTATGAGCAAAACCGTGTAATAAATTGTTTGTTAAATTCATTATATGAAAAAATGGTATTCTGGTTTTTTTGATCAATTTTCCACCAAACCATTAAAATTAATTTAAAAAAATAAAACTAATGAATTTTTGATCTCAGTTAAATTGGTTTATATTAAAAGTATGTTGTAATTAATACAACGACAATAATACATATAGTTTGAAATGAAAGTATGTGTGTCCGGTACTTTTGCCTTCGACTGTACTCATTGCTACCCGACGAAAATCTGGACAGTGGGGATCGCAGAGCGTAGAGCGTAGAGTAGGGTAGCGTCACATAGCATTGGGCGCGCGCATAGCGTAGCATCGGTTAATTGTGTTCCCGGCTTTACCCCCTTTTATCCTTAACTATAATCGTAGAAAATCTATCAAAAATTGATTAATATTTTTTTTGAAAAAATTATATAATTTCTAATAATCAATTTGGTTTTCTTCCTAGTAAATCAGCCGAACAATTCCAAATTTAATTTCATAATATGTTGTAATTGGCAAATTATTCCGGACGCTGATTATCCAAAGTGATAGAGATAATCAACGGAAAAGGGCGGAAGCGGAGAGGGCCTTGATTCATCTTTGATTTCACCTCTATCTTACGCTAATTACCCACCAGTACAGTTTATAAAACACTATAATTACTATAACTTAAATTTTTATATTTTTCACATATATAAAATCACAGATCATGTTCTAATAAAGGTTACAATTAGATTAAACTTAGTTATTTGGCTAAATTGGCCCACTTCCGGCACGTATCGTTCGTTAAATAAGAACCGGCCTTCTCTTCCAGACAAACAATAACAATTATTCCAATGGGAAAATAATCCGTTTCGGTTTAAATAGAGCCATTAGGTCTTTGGGAGCTTTCAAAGCTCATTAAAGGCACCGAAGATATTTACAGACTCTCTTGGCTTAATAGCCCTTAACATGGCGATTAGAACCCCTGTTCCGGCCGAATCATGCTACTTCCCCTCTCGACGCCATCCCCGAGATATCCACCCCGAGCTCTTGACTATTTTAATTGAGCTCACCCCTAAAGAGCGGGCTCGATCCTTACCAGAGGATTTCAAAAGCTCTAATTCGTATTTAATTTTCAATAATGTAAAATCTGAGAAAAATGGGCTACTTTTATTAATTTAACTTTTAAAAAAAATGGGGGTGCAGCTGTTGTAGCAAGTGAATAAACTCAATAAACTCGTAATTTACATTTTTTTCTGGAAATAATATTCGTGATAGTTTTTAGCAAAACTTATAGTAGATTTCTTTGGGGCTAGTTTCTGCTTTTGTTATTTGTATTCCCATCTCAATACCAAATTTTCCAGGAAGTGAATTTTGCATCCAGCGCAAAGAGTAGTGTTTTGGGGCCTTTCTTGTAGAATCACAAGCGTTTGAACGGGTGTGGGATGAAGGTACATTTTAATACATTAAAGTACATTATAGTTTGTATGCCGGTAGCGCGTCCTACCAATTACCCTCTACATAATTCTTCCTACCTTCGTTCTTACCTAGCTGAACAATTTTTTAGAGTCCACCAATGATCGGCCTATTCGAACTACTGTCTTCTGAGAGCGGTAGTACCTCAGGGCAGCGTACTTGGACAGATCATTTACCTCCTCTTCAACATCCTTCCATCCTATGCCGACGGCACAGCAGTGGTATTTTCAGATCCCCATGCCAGAATTGCTTTCGCAGGAACTCCAGGCCTAAGTTTCAGCTAAGTTTCGCTAGTCACATAGCCCAATAGCGTAAACACTGGTGTATAATAAATTATAAAAGCAAAAGCATTCACCTTCGTACAATCGTCCTAAAAAATACTCCCATTTCAAAAACAGACTGTATCCACTATCCATTACATTTAGTCGTATATTGACCTAATTACTTCTTTCAATTAATTAATCTTTATATATAAGGTTGTTGGTTGAAATGAAAAATTTAATACCACGAGCGAGATTCGAACCCACGACCTTCGGCTAAATACTGCTTTACCAGTCACGATAGCTCAAATGGTAGAGCAGCGGCGTATTTAGTCGAAGGTCGTGGATTCGAATCCCGATTGTGTCCACTACATTGACCTCCATCTGGACTCAACACAAACCTGGAAGCAACACACACGGCAAAACGACAGGCATTAAACAAATGGTTCGGACAAGTGTACGGACTGTTAGGAAAAAATCTAACGTTTTAACAAAATACAACTGACTATCTGTAAGACAATACTAAAAGCAATTTGGACACTAAGACCTAGGGAATCAAATTGCAGCAGCAACAGTCAATGACTTGATACTTCTAAGAAGGAGGATTGAGTCTATTGACTGAACTAAGGAACTAGGAAGGTACAATAAGCCAGAAGGCTGCTGTGCCTGGGGAATACAAACCCCGCTTCCTAGTATCCTTTTCCACTATACCATACCATATACAATAACCTAATTAAGGGTTGATGGGGTACTCGATATTCCACCATCGACCCCCTTACATCACACATTCACGCCAATAAATACATTCGCTCTCGACACAACCTAGGTATACAAAACTGTTATTAATATATACACTAGAAGAACCCCGTTTCCTCCAAGAATGGGAACAGGGGACCCAAATATTCGCCGCCGTGCACAAGTACTTTTCTCAAACCGGATGGCATTTCTGCGCGCTCTCTGTATGCAGCCAACGAATTACACCCTTCAATTAGAGGTACACATCGAGCAACCTTTCCGTTCATGCTGGAAACATACGCGGTCATTGGCCGAAAAGATAGTGTCCGTGTGTCAACCAAGCATGGCCTATAGTTAATCGAGTGAGGATGACCCTTCTTCTACGAGTCAGATCCGCCGATGGCCACCAAGACAGTGCATCTTTGTCTTTCCGGCCCATTGAGTGTTAGAGGGCCGGATCGCGTGGATTAAGTGGCCGCCTTAGCCGCCTCGTCCGCCTTTTCATTACCCTCCGGTCCAGGTATCCAGACAGCAAACATCGTTTTACAGAGACGCTCCAATTCGTGCTATCTCTCCAACAAAATCACTACTAGAGGGTAGACGGAACACCTGACCGCCGTAACCTTGCTGAGGTAGCCTGGGCCACCATCATCTCGAATCACCGAAACGTGTGCCAAATCGCGACAGTTCTGTCGTGTAAACTATGTGGTTCTTCTGTATAAGGTTTTCAGCACGAGTGAAGGTTTTATTTTCAAATAACTGCTATTTTTAAAACAAGTTCGTATCCGGAGATAATTATAATTTATACCAAAAAGAGCAAATTGCTCGTTTTAACAAAATACAACTGACTATCTGTAAGACAATAATAAAAGCAATTTGGACACAGAATTGTGGGACACCGCTAAACCTCTCAGCATCCAAACAATCCATGTCCTTCTAATCCAAAGGCTTCAGAAACATAGTCAATTCTGTCAATTCTCTTACTGCACATTCACAATGCCCTTAAAATTCCTCTCGTCCAAATAATAATTCAAAAAACATTTTCCGTATAAACTCTTCAGAAAAAAAAACCATGCCACTGAAGAGGAGATGGCATCGCAAACAGCCAAACGAATAATAACAATAATATACTTTAATATTTGTATATTGCATAACAATTAAACACAATTTAATAAGAAAAGTAAATGTGAAGTGGTTAGTGACCGTTAGTCAATGATTATTTGGAGAAACATTTTCTTTATCGTGCCAACGTTTCTATCTTTACAATTAATTAAGGTTTTTTGGTTGAGATAAGTCAATGGCACGAGAGGGATTCGAACCCACGATCTTCGGCTAGATACGCCGCTGCTCTACCACTTGAGCTATCGTGACCTAGATCCACTCGGACACTAACTTCCCATCTCAACCCCACCTTTTGATTTTCCCTCCTTTTTGCCATTTTTCAATTTTTTTTATTGACTTTATTATCTCAACCAAAAACCCTTAATTAATTGTAATATATTAATTGGTCAAGCGGACCACGAAATTAGTGAATTTAGTTTCTATCTTTATTGAGATCATCTTCGGGGCTCAAAGTGTTTGTTTTCTGCAATACCTCACTGGCACTCAACACGACACACAAGAATGACACAATTACGCAGAAAACAAACACTTTGAGCCCTGAAGATGATCTCAATAAAGATTGAAACGTTGGTTCGATAAAGAAAAAATAAAGTATTATACAGCATGGGAAAAGAAAATCCGTCTGCTGGAGTTCACTGGATAATAGAAAGAAGTATAAGAACCTTTTTTTACAAAGGAAAAAGTAAGAACTACTTAATAAGGAAAAAAACAATGGAGATAAAAGGAAAACAAAGATTCGTTAGAAATTGAATTCCACCACTACTTCGTGCCGGTAATGCCAGGCCTGTCGAACATATTTAATTAAATTCCTCAACTTACACTTAAATAGAACAATAAGTTTATTTTTTGCAATTACAGAATAATTCAAGTGGAAACGGCCGATCTCTGACATAATGGTGCCAAAAAATGAACAATATCCTCCCTAACACCTGAATAGAGGACACCGGTTATTTCCTAGAGTCCCAAAGCGGGCACCATTCAGATACAAAAGATCACCTCTGAGCTTGAAAAGCCAACGAAGTTCACCCAAAGACAAGCCTTGCAAATTATCTGTAATTAAGCTAAACATACCTAGCTGTCTGTAAAATAACCAACTTGAAGTACTCGAGAATCTTTTCTGGAGTGGGGACACAAATTTTAATTTTAAAATAGCAAGTATTTCTTTAAAGATATCGGGGCCATAGTTTACATTATGCGGCGAGAAGAGTTCGCACGACAGCTCATTAGAGAGGTCGTTCCACACCCTAAACCACCTAACATTCAGTAGTACATCCGTATTATTGATTTCAAGCGCAACTATTTTTGGCAAGCGATAATCTGGGAGTTTTATTATTTTTAATATACAACGTATTGGAGTTGCAATATATACAAATACAACTGGCCTAGTTCGGTCTCTATATATAACATGTAATTTGGTGGTATAGGTAAGGCACACAACTTTCTTCTGAAGAAGTTGAATCTTTTCCATTGAAATAATAGTTTTAATTTTGTGGGCAGGGAATTATATCTTGTGAGATGAAGTCATGCCAAATGCTGTTCAGACCAAGTTTTGTTGTGGATACTTTTCTATTAATGTGATGTTGTAGTGACAGACGAGAGAACATTCAGTTACTATTCGTTTATACTTCGATGTAGTTTTTGTTCAAGATCCACTGGTCTCTAACAGCATGCCCGTCTCCCTTCGACCAAACGAGGAAAATACCTTTATAGTTGGAAAAACAACAATGGTTCTTAACTTTGCGCGGATACCGTTGTCACTGAGCAACTCGTGTCACTCACAAGTGTGAAAAAATATCAGTGCCACAACTCGGGAAAAATCGGGACCTGACCCAAATAAAGTAAAACAGTAACCTTTTAAATTAACTGTATTATAATTTAAAAAAATAAAAATGATCAGTGACAAACGTATTTCGTTGCCATTTACAATAAAAAAAGATATGCCTTCGGGTCTCAACAGCTCTGCCCGAAGTCTGCAGTTGGGTATAGGTTATCCTAACCCAAAGGATAATACTTATTTTAAAAAAATGTCATAAACTTCGTCAGTAGGTACAACATATGGCATTGTGAATTCGGCCTCGTCAGTGAGCCACTGAACGAGGTCGAAGCTACAAACCTAGCTGGTCAGTGATTCTAATTGTAAACAATTTGGTGTAAAGTCCTTCCAGCCATCTCACACTTAACTGATTTTTCCAACTTTGTAAATTAGTAGATAAGATATATATTTATTTCCACGTTACTCTAAGCCTATTTTTTCTCTAATTGTTACAAGGCCTCACAACTCTCCTCACGACGCGTAATCTAAGTCGTTTGTAAATATGATGATCAAAAGAAATATTTCAGGATATTGGTTCAAATAAAAAAAACACAATAATTTACGATATAACTTTTGCAATCCTACTATCAAACCATACAAAATTATTACCCCTCATATGGTGAAGAGCGATGGGAACAATTCAGGACAGGGAAGTACGAGGATTAAACCACTTACCAGCCTCAGTGTTGACACAACCGCTATACAGGTACTGTGTTTATACAAGCCCCACCCAAGGCGTTTACCCAAATAATATTGACCGTCCCGTTTGAATAAACAGACCGTTTGATATTTGGACAAATCATCGGACCGACGAGGCAACGCTATGGTAAAAGGGTTTCTTTTCCCCGGTTAGATAATAATTTTCACATTTTTATCGACCAGCTCCAAAACTAATAACATACGTGAAAGTCGTACAGGTAAACTATGAAATCAGGTAAAATCGTTTGAATTCAATTGTCTTAAACTCGTTGATTCTTTCCTATCCTACTTTTCAGGTTAGGCCAAAAACTTCAACAATTTGGTACAAGACTAAAACAATTTGTTTTTCATTATGAAAATCTAACTATTCTATCATTTAGAAACAATGAATCCAACTGAAACAAGTATTAAAAAGAAAATCTGTAATTAATTTGGATCAATCAAGTTTTAGCACAAAGCAATGAAAAAATCAACAAAACATAGCATTAAATAACGAAAAATTGTAATTGGATCTGCCTGGTTTTCACCCAATAACATTCCTTTGTACCCTTTAAAAATTGCAATGAAAATAGTACGTCAAAGAATTAAACACGTTTTAAATGAAAATGACCTGTCAATTTGGAATGAAGCCTTGTCAATTTGGCTTTAGGCTGATACATCCTACTTCCAGATGGCAAGAGAGGTGGATTTGTTCCTCAATAATTTTACTCCCATTATATTTAGTGGTCTATTGGCCAAATTACTTCTTTCAATGAATTAATCTTTTTATGTAAAATTTTGGTTGATATGAAAAAGATAGTGCCACGGGATTCGAACTCACGACCTTCGGCTAAATACGCCGCTGCTCTACTATCACGATAGATCAAGTGGTACAGGTCGTGGGTTCGAATCCAGCCCGTAGCACTAACCTTTTCATTTCAACCAAAACCTTAAAAAAAGCAAGTAGGGATGGTTCTTGGACGTAGAATAAGCGTTTGAGTGTGTTTAGCACAGAGGTATCATAATTTAATGACCAATTTAATTAGTAATTACTTAACCAGCTGGAAATCCTTTGTTAAGCATAAGAGCACCTTTACAAAGGATAAAAATTGGGATTTGGAGGTATGAGCTGATGACGTTTGCTTCTTTGTACATGGAATAATATTAATTAATTTTTACTTATTTTGCTCGCAAAATACTAACATTTCTATTAAAATAAAACAAACACAAAGCTTTGAAGTTCTTTTAAATGCAGGAGTTCCTCAGGGAACGGTTCTAGGTCTCCTTTTATTTTTAATATATATAAAATTTTTGCTTAAAATTGATATTCGGTTGTTTTGAAGTTAATGATGTTACGGAGATATTCTTTATTCTCAATTCTATCAACAATAACATTGATATTACAATATAATCTCAACCTTAAATATTGAAATCCCTGTAATAGAAAAATAGCCTAAGATATTATAAAAATTTATCTAAATAAATAAAAAGAAAATTTGATAAAATTTGTCGTTATCCTATAGCAAAGTTTGTAGACAACAATATGTACGCTCTTACTAATCTGCTATATTTTTAAAAGTTGTCAAATTTCTTGGAGAGTGATTGATTGCGGTTTTTTATTTGCATATTGAATTATTTATTTTAAAATATTAAAGCATTATTAATTTAAAATTATAGGTTTTATTTTAAACCGAGATATTATATATGAAATTTTACACGAAGGTACTCTAAAGAATGAACTTAGAAAATTAGATAACTTAAAATGCATATATCAAAATATTGACAAAAAATTGAAAGTTTATTATGAGTTTAAGTTACTTTATATTAATTCTTCTTCTGACTCAATACAATATTAATCGTTTCTTAAAGTTTCTTACATGTATGCTTTAAAAAATAAAACTATACCTTATTATTTTAACTAGTAAAATAATACAATTTAATCCTTTCAAGGGTTTTCTCTTATAATTCTGGAATTATTTCGGTAAATAAAATCTAATAATATAAAATCTAAAGAAACAACCGATATATTGTATTGCAGCCCAATTGTAAATTCTAAAACAGGGTGAAAAATCATTTCAAAGTCCAATTTTGTATGAAATTTTCCAAAGAAATAACACCGATGAGTTTTGCGATTCGCTTTCTTTGTTTAAGAAGATGTACAGTGGGTATAAACATTATAAAAGAATCTTGCCCGACATCTGTGGAACCGATTAATCAATTTATATTTTTTATGTGATAATATGAAGAAAGCGTGTAATAATTAATCACAGCAAGTAAGTTATGAGACCGCATTATCAGTTCTAAAGCATTACAGGCGACTGGCTGCCTAATGGTAAAGAGAAAGATACGGCTTTGTCAATACTGCAAGGATGTGATCTATTGTGCGACATCCAGGCTGCACAAAAACAACACATATACTACGCATCGCGAGACCTACTCTATTCCGAAATGAGTAAAATAGTCGTGATCAAACGATGTTGAAAACCAAGCTCAAAATAAGCAGAGAAGATTATCTCAACAGGAAGGATTTAAACTTAATTTGAGAGACAAAAGAGTATTCAATAAAACTTGATCAAAGATGAAAGACAGCCGAATATTCGACTTCAAAGGAAATTCTGGCACCACCTAAGCAACAAATGGTGGGATTCTCTTAATCGAAAAACGTACTTGGTAATCTAAAACATAAAGCAAATAACTGGAGTTTTATTTCTTAAAAGCATACAATTGAAATCTATTGGCACATAGATTCATATCTCGCAGCATTGCGAAAAAATTAACGTTTAATATGCTAAGAAAAGAAGGGAGCGTTTACGATCTTACTGGACATTTCTCTATTCGAGTTAACACGACATAACATCTTACAAACATCGTGAATAGCCCTAGTGTCGCTATTCTGAAGAAGAAAAACCTGTTTCCTAGCGCTTTGCAGTCATAGACATGTTCCTTTCTGTCTCTCGTTTCATGGCAGAGTGATAAAGTTCTTATCTCAATTTTTCTTTTAGTTAGGTGGTAATTAAACAAGCAATCGCCAGTGTAAATACTGTGTGTGTGTCCCTGAAATACTGTCTGTTTATATGAGGAAGAATTTCGTTTTCCTGGTTGAAATGTTGGGTAACTTCTTTGACTATTTTAGACCTGGTGTATTCTTCTAGAGCGTTGTCATTTATTTTGCCGTCCATTTTATCATGCTTAGGGTTGTCATCAGAGTTACCTGATTTCTTTTTCTCAGAAGTTGAAGATATGTTATGTACTTGAACACCAGCTTTGAATTGAAGTGAATCAAATGACTGCAGTGTCCCTTGCGTCTTAGAAAACCTATATCGAGCATATTTTAATCCATTTTCAAGTATTTCTTGAACATATCGTACTATTGCATAGATCTGAGTTTGGAAAATCGATGGTTTGGGTTTAGAAGTTTTGCTAGATCAAAATCGAATCTTTAACTTTTCCATGTTTCATTTTGGATCCAGGGTATACCATAATTAAGCCTCACTATCAGTTTCAGGGTTTTTATTCTTTACAAAATTATTGTAATTTCTATTTGGAAGGTTTTATTAAATAATCTTTATGTAAGGTATTGGTTGAAATGAAAAAGCTAGTGATACAAGAGGGATTCGAACCCACGACCTTCGGCTAAATACGCCGCTGCTCTACTACTTGAACTATCGTAATTTCGATCCATTCGGACACCAACCTCACAATTCAACCTACCTTTCGAATTTTCCTTCCTTTTTTTTGCCATTTTTCAAATGTCGTGAAATCAGGATTCGATTCTCGACGACAAATGAAATGGCCACGGAGAGTTTTAGTGAAGACATAATTCGTTTTACTTTTTAAATCCATTATATTTGCTGGTCCGTGGCCATTTCATTTGTCACGATAGCTCAAATGGTAGAGCAGCGGCGCATTTAGCCGAAGGTCGTAGGTTCGAATCCCGCTCGTGACACGAGCTTTTTCATTTCAACCAATACCTTACATAAAGATTAATTAATTAAAAGAAGTTATTTGGTCAATCGAATAAACAGGTAATCAATTTAAAAACAGAAATTGCGCAACTTTAGAAAAAAGAATCTTACGACAATATAACCATACGCAAAATAATAGGAAGTAAAGCGAAATTTAAGTTGTAAAACATAAGAACGCAAGGACCCCACTCCCCTACTTAAAAACTGTTATGACAGTGAATTCTGTTGCATCTAACAACTTAACAATTAATCAATTTTATATGTAAACAATACCGTGGTAATTTTTAGGTTGACATTCTTGATTACTAGTAACTTCCAGCGAATTTTCTCAAAGAGGCAAAGAATTTTTCAATAGTGAGAATGTAATTTATATTAACTTTACAAATATAAATCCATTACAGTTCGTGGTCCGATTGACCATTTAACATTTTTCAATTAATTAATATTTTTGCATTCGGCGAGATAAAAAAGTCAGTGCCACGAGCGGGATTCGAACCCACGTTCTTTGGCTACATACGCCGCTGCTCTATCACTTCAGCTATCGTGACTTCGATCAGCTCGGACACTAACTTCCCATCTCAACATCATCTCTCGGATTTTCCCTCCTTTTTGCTGACTTTGGCGACAAATGAAATGGTCACAGAGTGCTTTAGTGAAGATATACATCATTGTACTTATTAAATCGTCGTGGTTCGATTGACCAATTAAAATTTTTACAAATATATATCAAACAGTATTTTTTATACTCTGTTTTGTATGTCTCTTTTATTGACTCTAAATCATTTGCCGAGTATGATGTTATTCTTCATTTTCTTACTTTTTTCTTGATATATTGAGGTTTTCTCCACCTATGGTGTTTTTTTTGCAGACAATAAACGCCACTTCTTTATAGCTTGTTACTCTATTTCCTATGTTTCAGGTTTTTTTATAAACATGCATTAACAGAACAATTCAGAATGTTATAGATGTTTACGGGCGTTTTAATGTGGCTTATGTGTGACAGTATGCTGTCCCTTAATTGTTCTTGCGGCTTTAGGCGAGGAAATTCTGTCCTTTATTTCCTCTATATTTTCACAATTTAATTGATGTTTATGTTTTGTGGTTTTTCAGGGCGCTTTCCATTTCTGCAGGGTAAATTTTTTATGTTGTAAATATTTTGGTGAAATATATCTTTTTAAACAAATAAACTACAGGAAGGAGAATGTACAATTTTTGATTGTTTTACACTAGGAACGCCGCTGTACCGAAATGTTAACAACTTCCGTCTGAAACAAGCCACGAGGTGTCAGTCTGAACTTTCCTCGAGCCAAAGCTCATGTTGGACTATTTAGCTCTTCAGAATCACGGTAACTTTGCCAGTTTAATCTCAGGGAGAATTGTGGCTGGTTTAATGCTGTCTTCATCATTCGCACCACTGACTACTTGTTTCAGCCTTATCTTGGGATCTATTGGACACAAAATTACGTATTGGTAAAAAAGAATGGAGAAAAAAGTAATTATGTAGATACAACTTGTTCTGCTTTCTATTTACACTAACTTTAAACATGGAAAAAAGGAAGTAATAAAATACAAAAATTAATTCATTATTATTTTTATGTAAGGTCTTGGTTGAGATAAAAAGTCAGTGTCACGAGGGGGATTCGAACCCACGACCTTCGGCTAAATACGCCGCTGCTCTACCACTTGAGCTATCGTGACTTCGATCTTCTCGGACACCAACTCTCTATCTCAAACGACAACCGTTCGAATTTTCGCTCTTTTTGCCATTTTCAAATGTCATTTAGGTTGAGAAGCATCTCCCGCTCGTAACACTGACTTTTTTTATCTCAACCATGACATTCATAAAGAGAAAAATTAAGTGAAAGACGTTACTTGGTTAATTGACCACTAAAACATAAACGGATTAATATTTAATAAGTAAAAGAAGTATCACTTTACTAAACAGCTCCCCGTGGCCACTTCATAAGTCGCTGAGAGTCCAATCCTGATTACATGACATTTGAGCAAAAAGAAGGAAAATTCGAAAAGTGGAAGGGTGAGATGGAGAGTTAATGCCCGAGAGGATCGAAGTCACGATAGCTCAAGTGGTAGAGCAGCGGCGTATTTAGCCGAAGATCATGGGTTCAAATCCCTCTCATGACACTGACTTTTTCATCTCAACCAAGACTTTACATAAAAAGGATGATTAATTGAAAGAAGTAAAGTAAGTAATTAATTGGGGGCGTCGGTGGCCGCAAGGTTTAGTCTTTGACACGGCGCTCATCACTGTAAGGCAAAGGTCCCGGGTTCGAATCCAGCGGCCCTGCATTCGAACCCGACATACTTACAAATGGGCTTTTTTTCAAGAACACCGGCACCCTGAGGGTTTATATGACCTCTGCTGTTGCGAACCCTTGTTAAAAAAAAATATAAATAAAAGTAATTAATTGACCACTAACACATAAATGGACAAAAATTAATTTTGACCGCTAGTGCATGTATTGTTTTTAATATCATGTAGATGTTGGCTGGTGAATATCAATGATGATCTCTTTAAGCAGCAGCAGTAGAGGAGGGCCATAGGAGCCAATAGTTCTAGCAACATGTTCATTAAAATTACTATCTAAAGTTGTTGTATGTGCATTAGCTGTGGTTATAGAGAGGTACTAATAGTCTCTGGGAAAAAACGAAATAAAATACACGAGCTTGAACGACAACCCTTTTCTCGTAACCTACTAGAGCTATCTTTATTTTATGTACATTGGTGACTCATATAATTAGAAAATTTAACGCATTTTAATTCACCGATTCCAAAAGAAACCTACTGAGCTATGTTTGGAGCTAATCAGCATCATATGCGAAATATAAGCTTATGTTGTTTTTAGTTATTTGGTATTATTGTTATCCGGGCTAAATCTTACTTCCGTGTCTCTTTCAACTCGTGAATTATTTCTATTACTTTACCAAAAATAGATTTTTAAAAAAGCATTGGGAAAAGTTTTATTTTTGGGTTGGTAATTAATTTAGTGCTTTAATACGTTTTCCCGTGGTCACATGCTAATTATAAAATGAAAATATTAAGAGGAGCACATGGTGTCATGTGCAGGTACCTTTGGGAAATCGTTACGACTATCTACTGCAGCAATAACAATATTTATTAAATATATTTTTGCATATGTACTCCTTATTGTTCATCAGGGGGTCCCTCCACAAAGCATTAGCTTTTTTATTTTATAAATATAACTTAGATGTCATTCAAATTACTCGATTTTTAATTTTGATGGAAAGGAATTGATAATGAAGACGAGATTGTTTTGATTAAATAATGGTATATAAGTTGTCCACTTTAGGGATTGATGCTGCCTGCCGAAATGCTTTGCTATTGCAAAGTATATCCAATAGCACGATATTTACTTTATTATCGTAAATATATATTAGTAACAAAGTTGAATATAGTCATTCCTGTCATAGCCTTAGCGTCCATTTGTTGGGTGACGCAGACGAGGGGTCAAACTACTTTATAATAATTTTGTCATCTTACTCTCAATTTTTTTTTTGCTTTATGATCTTTGCATATTAGCCATGACGAATTTCTTATATATGTTGTTCGAATTGGGGGTTATCGGGAAAAAAGGGCCAGAGGCGACGGTGGGAATCGAACACACGACCGCGGCGTGAGAGTCTCTCATGCTAACCACTCGGCTACCGCGGTCCCCCTACTCTCAATTAAAATGCCATGAGCGTGCCTGGATTCGAACCCAGAACCGCTATCATGGAAAATACAATTCGGACGCCCTATCCACTCAGCTACCGCAGTGCCCTATACGTTTTATTGTCTGGATTAAAAGTAGTATCAATTTTAATAAAATATCTGATTCAAAGAATGTATGTCTGGTATGATTAAATACCGTCGTGATAACCATCTTTTAAAAACGTCTGTAAATCTTCCTATTTTACTAAAATTGTTCATTTGGGTTAAAAATAGGTAACTTAAAATTCATTTTACAGGTAGAGAAACAGAGTAGAGGATAAAGTTTGAAAAAATCCTTCAGACAGACCATGGGATTAGCGGGTTAGCAGACATAGATTTGTTATTTTAGACATATGGAGAATGATATTTTTGTATTATTGATTATGATATTTCTATTTTCAGACCTTTAACTCTATATTTAATTTTATTTAATCTCATAGATGCAAATAAATAAACAACCATCGTACATATATTAAAATAAAAATGGTGGCATATTTCAAATATTAAAAAAATTAAATTGTGTTTTACAGCACGTCATTCAACATAAAATAAAATGGAAAGATGTTTGACTGAAGCTTTCTAACGCCGTATTTTTTAAAATAAAATTGTGACGTTTATAACCTGGAAGTGAATATAAAATTGATCTCGTGGGTTGTCATACGTTATAGGCTCAGGAGGGGGCGGAATCCATCTTTGCTTTTTATGGGACACGCCTTACCATAAATGATATGCCGGATATGTAAATTTAGGCTTAATATATTCTTAAATGGATTAGATAATAAATATTACGTCTATATATGCAATTTAAATTTTAAAAAACAGACAATCTATTTAAGTGTACTTATCACACAGTTACATACACAATTCTAAATTAAAAACTAAACTTAAAATTACAATTTATCAAAAATCAACTGCATATATAAGATTATCGTTAGTTCATCTGTCCTGCTAAATTTCTCAGCCAATAATAAAATAAACCTACGACTGTGCAAGAAGAGATCAGCGATTTGTAATGAGTGAGAAGACGAGTCAGACAGAAGACCTATAACTTTTACTATGAAAAAGTAATTGAAACCGTTTAAAGATCCTTGTTCCTATACGGAACATTCAATTAAAAAGAGGAGGTCACCATAGTAGCATTAAATAAACCATTAATAACCATCTAAAAACTTTGAAAGACGATGAATTTTGCGGTTTTTTAATATTTTTTATTTAGTACCTTCTATACTATACTATATGCGACGAGCTGGTTTTACGATCATGTATTGTGAAGAGAAATTGAAACAAGTTGACCTCCCAACTACCGACGAGGAATAGTCCTCGTTTAGTAGTTAGCGGAACCTATACAGTAGTTCTCGTATTCAGTAGTCTGGTGGTTTCTATTGGATAAGGATTGGGCAACTCGATCGGATTAAGGGAGTTGATCATGGAAAATGGAAAAATTTTACGGGATTATTTTTACACGAGAAAGATTTTAAGGGTATTGTGAACGGTGATGTTGGAAATGGAGTTGGAGCAATAAAAATGGTTCTGAGGGCTTTGGATTGGAAGGACTATACTCATTGGATGTTGGAAAGTTTAGCTGTGACTCACGTGACGGTTTCTCAGTCTTTAAGCCGAGAACAAACTTACCCGCGACGCTACCCGATGCTCCATAGTCCCATTTTCCATAAGATTGTATTACCCCCGTGCACATCTGTCCGATACTATGCAACGCTACCCTACTCTACGCTATGCGCTCCAGATTTTCGTCGGGTAGGATCGAGTACAGTCGAAGACAAAAGAACCGGACACTCATATTTTTATTCAAACTACATGTATTAGTGTCGTTATATTAATTACAACATACTTTTAATATAAACCAATTTAACTGAGATGAAAAATTCATTAGTTTTATTTTTTTAATTAGTTTTAATGATTTGGTAGAAAATTGATCAAAACACGGGAGTACCATTTTTTTAATATAATGAACTTAACTAACAATTTAGTACACGGTATTTGCCATAAAATTTCACTAACAATTTATTAGCTATTAGCTATATATTAGGTTTCGCTCATAAATTAAACCATTTTTGCATCAGAACAGGACACCCGAATTTTTGTAGTTTATTTCAAACTATGTATATGTAATTTTATCGTTATATTAATTACAACATACTGATTTTAATATAAACCAAATTAAACGAGATCAAAAATTCATGAGTTTTTATAAAACTTATTTAATTATTTAAGGTTTTTAGTTGAGATGAAAAAAAGCTAATGGCACGAGAGGGATTCGAACCCACGACCTTCGGCCAGATACGCCGCTGCTCTACCACCTGAGCTATCGTGACCTCGATTCACTCGGACGTTGTTGAGATGGGGAGTTGATGTCCGAGTGGATCGAGGTCACGATAGCTCAGGTGGTGGAGCAGCGGCGTATCTAGTCGAAGGTCGTGGGTTCGAATCCCTCTCGTGCCATTAGCTTTTTTTCATCCCAACTAAAAACCTTAATTAATTGTAATGTTCAATTGGTCAAGCGGAACACGAAATTAGTGAATTTATTTAATTATGATGGCTAGGAAGAAAATTGATCAAAACACCGGAATAACTTTATTTAAAACAATTAAGTTTAACAAAAAGTTTATTACATGGTTGTGGTCATAAAATTTAACTATCAATTTATTACGTGATTTTGCTCAAAATAATGCATTAAGAACAAAAGAGGTGTTGCGATTGTGATACCCGCTTGACGTCGCATAGAGCGCCGGGTAGAATCGGGTAGCGTCGTATAGCACTGCATCGGGTAAGTGTGTTCCAGGATTTAGTTTATCGTGAAAAGACAAATGACGTGATGAGTCATTTGAAGCACTGCCTTTTGTTGTTAATGATGAAAATAACCCATAAGATTAGAAAATTCTGGAACTTCCTCGATAACATCTCCATCGACAGAAGAGAAAAAGCTAGCCATACAGGAACATACTGTTTTATGTTTGGGTAAGGAAAGAGGAGATATAAAATAAATCCATTTTACGATATCGTCAGTGTTTGTGCTTTTCTTTCACCGGCCTTATCTCTGATTTTTTGGTACAAACATTCACTGTACTGTCGGAATAGTTTCTCCCTTTCCGTCTGTACGAAAAATATTGTTGTGGATTTGTACTCGTAAAACATTACGAATTTAAACAAATAAAAAATTTGCAAAATTTTACAATCCGTTTTCACAAGAGAAAACTATCAAGTAATAACTTTAAAAAAATACATTGTCCTTTTTTCCTAAAATAAACTCATGGAATAAACTGTTCCTCCTGAATTAAGCAACTGCAGAAGTCAGGGCAATGAAAGTAATGAAGAAAACAAAAGATAAAAAGCTGGTCAGAAAAGTTTAAATTAAAGGAGTTCATTAGTATGGAGAGTATGTCGCTCAGATTAGCCGGCACGATGCTGAATTATATTCATTCCAAAACAGTCCACTAAAATGGGCTTTCTTTACTTTTCTATTTAGATTTACATAAATAAATGATATTTAATAAAATTTATTTTCCATTTATAATTGTGTACGGTAGTTTAAAAATAACAAAAACAAATCAATGAATACCTTCCAGCAGTACATCAGCAATCTATCATTTATTCTTAGGCTTTGAAAATATTTTTTTACGCATCAAATTTACAATAATTATTAATAGGGAGGTTTTTTATAACGTTAGGGTAATCGATAGCGCTGATTGATCAAAGTACGCATGGGCACATTTAATGATACGCTATCTGAAATAGCGTTCTACGTTATTTCCCTACAGCCCACGGGAGACGGTAAAGTCAACAAAGTAGTTTTTCGGAGATATTTTCCAATTTACATTAAAAATTCTATATGTAATATAATGTAATAACATGTATACAATAAAATGTAATAACACATTCAATTAATTATTAAGGTCTTGGTTGAGATAAAAAAATCAGTGTCACGAGTGGGGCTCGAACCCACAACCTTCGGCTAAATATGCCGCTGCTCTTCCACTTGAGCTATCGTCACTTTCTCTCCTGATATAATGATATTGCAATTTATGAGAGAAAACAGATACCTTTTCGAGAATTTGAATACAAACGATTTAAATTTTATGGCGAAGATCCAAACTCTCTAGGAATCTCGTGCTAACCGTCCAAGAAAATCTTTGTGCGTTCCCCAGGCGTCCAATGCTGAAAATGAGGAATGAAAGAGTCCGTGGTTATTTTTCGTAGGTTAGTAGTAGAATGGAAGCATAATGGGTCATACTGAAAATTTAAAGGTATAAATATTCTTAAATCGTGCAAAATATACACTTGTCACAAATGTATCGTGACATCAGCAGTATTTCACGGATGTTCCTTCTAGGAGAATGCCAGGGACATTATTTCTCGTTGGGCCACAAATTTCTTGCAGCACAGCAAGATGTACAATAATGATATTTTAGAAAAGGGCTGCGGTTTATTAAACAGTACCTGGTCGCAATTGCGATATTGTACTGTAAAAGGCTTTTCTTTTCTAATTCCGGGATCAACAAACTAGGTTTTTATTTATTAACAGTGGGGAAGAGAGATTGATAGTAGAGGTATTAACGATCTTTGTGTTAACTCTGCTAGGTCGTGTTAGATCGAGAAAAATGATGACGCTGACTTGTAAGAGTCGGGTAGTTAACATTGCTCGATCTACCAGGCCAGGGCCAATGTTAGATGTTAGGTCGAAAAATTATTCACATTTTCTTTAGGGCTTAGGTAACCAACATGACAGCCATGAATTTAAACAGCTGTTTTATGTTTGCACGTATTTTTTTATTCTTAAATACCCATTAAATAATCAGATCAATACAATTCTTTTGTTAATTTCTGACCTGTCCTTATACTCTCAGAAAACTATTAAAACGAAAATTAAGTCTCTCTGCTATCGGTTAGGGCTTAGGTAACCAACATGGCAGCCATGAATTTAACAGCTGTTTTCGGTTTACACGTATTTTTATTTTAAAAAAGTATAAATTCAACCAGACCAATACATTTCTTTTGTTAATTTCTGACCTGTCCTTATACTCTCATTCATAATAGATACGTTCCCGATCCTTTAAAATTCTAGGCTGTTAGACGTTAGGTTACAAGTTAGGTATGTCGGCATGAATTGAAGCGTGTCATTTGTTTGTACTTTTCGAGTACATAGATAGCATTTTGAAAGAAAGAGTTGATTAATCATGTGGTAATTATTACTGCAACTGAAACCACCAAATTTCTTTGATTTTTAATTAGAAAGAAGCGATGGTCTAAAAATAGAGATATAACGTTAAAGCATTTCGCTGAGTCGTGTTGGTTATTATAAGAAAATTAGACGCCGAAGAGGTACCGTAACGTTAAGGGCGTAGGTAACCAACATGGCAGCCATGAATTTAACAGCTGTTTTTTTCACGTATTTTTTTCTAGCAGCAGAAATAGCAATGATAGCATTTTGAATTAAAGAATTGATTAATTTTTTTTATTAACTTCTGGCATTTTACAATTTAACTCAAAAGAAAACAATAAGAAACAACAACAAACATTCAAGAACTGTTATAGCTTTATTTTTGATTCTACCAATCGCCATGCGCAGCGGCAAAATTAACGTTTAAGTCTTCCAGACGACGCAACTAGTTGAACTGACCGGTGTCAAGGAGTGTAACGTGATAGCAAAATGTATGGGAATCGCTCTAACCCTTTCACATACAGACAACTCGTCCGCCTAAGCGGGGGGCGTGCAGGCACATGTGCCGCTCACGTTTTTATCCCCACTGGTTGGCTCAACACAAAAGACACTGCTCGGCATTCGTCGTTCACACCAGTCGCCTAATTGAGTCAACTGAGTTCACCATGGAAAGCATTGCAATTGCAAGTTTCAATGTGGAGCAGTTCAATGAAGATAATCGTATTATTCCCGTGATATGGGACATGAGGTGTGAGGAGTGTAGTGATAAACTTAAAATAAGCGAAGCTTGGAGGGAAGTAGCACAACAGTATTTGAGAGAAAGCGCCGGTTTCCCAATTTTATATTAACAGATAAACCCACACTTTTATTTACCGGGTTTCGTCATTTTTTGTTTCTTTTTTTGCAGGAGAGGAAGCACGAGAAGCGCGCCTGCTTCCTCGGGTTCTAACATCGTAGTGACCTCCTGTTGGAAAAAAAGGTTGATTCCACAATTTGCCTGGTGTGAAACCAGCCAAGAAACGTCTTCACACAACAGTAAACTAGTTGAGAGTCAACCAGGCAACATAGTTAAATCGTAAACCAAACTGCCTCGCCTGAATGAGAACTTAACATGCTAAGAAAAGAAGGGGGCATTCACGATCTTACTGGACATTTCTCCATTCGAGTTAACCCTTACAAACATCGTGAATACCCCTAATATTTTCCACGTCCGTAGCATTATACATAGATTGTCATTTGTGTAGTAACTTCTCTGTTGCGTGATTTTTAAAGTCACTTTCTGAAAAGCGTACTTCAATGGCACTTGCCAAAAGGGGTGGATTTTTGCCATTCTATCAATCGATTCGTGTCGTACACCTGAATATCTCTTACCCAGCAAAGTATCGCAATATGAAGTTTTAGTAAAACTTTTTACATGATGAATCGTGTCGGCATATTTTGGTCGAATCCGGGTCCTCTGAGTACTCTAGCGATGGTTCAAGATCTAGATGGCGAAAATCTAGGCGGAAAAACTAAAAAAATACTTGGATAGGTTATATAGTTCTCTAACAGCGATGTAGATAAAAAAATTGGCATTTTTAAATAAAAATTATATCATTAAATATTCGGTTCAGGTTTGTATTATAACTGGTGTTCATTAAGCTTGTAGATTCTGCCATGAATTAATATTAAATTACAATAAATCTGTGAGAGTTTTATATTGGGTTGTCCGGAAAATAATGCAGGATTTTGGTATTAAACAAAAAAAAAGAAACTAGTTACTTTAAAGCAATGTTCTTTAATCAAANTGACATTCATACAAATGAGTAATCCTGTAAACGTAAACAGAATATTTTATATAGATTTTTTTTAATGAAAACTTAAAATCCTGCATTATTTTCCGGACAACCCGATAGAACGAGAACAACCCACTAATTTGGTACTAATAGATCACAGTCAATTCATAAATTATCAGTAAATTCATGCAGGACAGCCAATCCAACCGACGAGTTGCAATTACTGATAATTGGATTGTACAATTAAACGATATATCGATGTCATTGGGCCATCGGCGGTTAAACCGATCGTCTATCGTTGTATGAAGCTTTTGGTCAAGAAACGCCATCGGGTTAATTTTCCGGTTAAACCGACCTCACACTAGAAAGTCCGAAAGGGTGGGTGGAATGGACAGTTTAAAATTTCCGCTCCAGCGACACTTTCGATTGATCGACGTCCATTGAGGGAAAATCGATAGGTTTCAGCGAAAAGGGCCTTATTGATCCAGAAAGGCGACTAATTGCGTAGACGGAGAGGTGTAATCTATTGTGAACGGTCACTCGGAGCTAATGTAGTGGACGTTCTCTCGTCCCTTTTAGCTTTCCTCTCCCAGCCGCTCATTTGCAGTGGTTTCTTGTATATGGGCCCAAATTATAAAAAAATATAATTAAATAACTAACCCTACTTATTACATAACATTATATAAAGGTATTTTTTATTTTGTACACATTTTCCATTAAAATGTATGCTTATCTTAGTCAACCCAATATGAACTAATTGACCTAGAATTTAGAATGACCCATTTGTTTTGAATGCTAAATTTACAAGAGCAGCCCTACGAAGTTACAAATTTAATAAAATTTTGCATATAGAAGTAATGTGTACAGTTTTTGAAATGGCTTAACCGAGAGAGTGTGTGTGGTGTAAAGACTTTAGAATCTACCCTGGTACAGGGTTGTCAGGACAAAAGCGCTAATCCCTTTGGGTAAGGTGGAGCAGCACGGGCGGAAAATTAGCGCTATAGCTAATAAATATCTAGGCAGTAAGTTAGTACAAGGAAACCTCGGTGCTGGGGGCGGCCGCCATATGTATCCAGGGGTATTAATCTCCTCAGGGTGGTCACACAACAGGATGCCTGACCCCATTCACATAGCGGCATTTATCACGGATTTCCGCAATCTTTTTCCCTCCTCTCTACCCTTTCACTACTCCACCGCTTTTTTTTTTACTGGGTAACTTCCTCTTTCAACTTGCAAAATATCGTTCGTCCCCACTCCAAAAACAAGCCAGGGAGGGTGGACTGAAATATTATTTTCGCATGTTACTTTTTGCTTTTTTTTCTCGTTTTTTTTCCTAACATATCTTGCCTAGTTCACCCTTGTTTTATAAAATTAGTTAGAATGTTTCCTAACTATACGTAAGAGTATATTTCTCATAAACGTAAAATAACTCCAATTTTTAATTTTGGCGTTTACTATCATTATGAAGAAGGAATTAGATGAATTGTTTTTAATAGTTGTTTCTTATATGGTAAAATTAGGTTCAATGAGTAGGTGTTGTACTCTGGGGTGAGTGTGTGACGTCTGGAGAGTAAAAGTAATTTATTAGCGTGAAAGGAAGGGGTTGCTTATAACCCCGCCCCGAGGAATATCGAGTACTCTGGGGGAATGAGTGTGACCAGACATCTATGTTTGTGGTGATGTATATATATGTATTGTATGTTTTGTTTTTATTCTGTATTTGACAACCTGAGGTACAAACGAGAGACTAGCATTCTAGAATATCAACGTAGTATATATCTGAAATCAGAGAGTCAGTAACCAGATCGAGATGCTCAAATGGCTGCAGTTTAAAACAAAATATGCGCGAAAGAAAAGAAAAAGATGGAAAACACGCAGAGGGCCGGCGATGACCTCAGCTGTTTGTTGGCCCATAAACTTCCCACTTATATATATGAGTAGGTGTTTTGGCTGAACTGTATAGGATAACTAGATGGTTGTTATATTTAGTTCTAAAATAGACGAATCTACCATTATTATGTTTAAAACAGTACTTTACAACATGGTAAATGGAAGTTAATATGTATCTTTTAAGCTTGTAACCTATTAACGAACATCTGCAATAATTACATGGAGATAAAATAACTATAAAATGAATGGAGAAGATATTCAGTGAACTCCAAAATCTTGGATTAATTTTGATGAAGAACATATCATGGGGACAATATCTTTTTAGACGTGAAAGAGATAGATATGGAAGTTTAAACGTGTACAATAGTGAGATTAGAGGTTAGTGTGTAATTGTTTGTTTTTGTAGCTGGATCTTTTACAAAAGGAATCATTTAGATCGTTATGGATGGTGTAGTTGGAACCATAGAACGGGGTGTTAACGATGCATGAAGATTCATTATTTTATGTTCTGTATTCTGCCAGGTTTGAAGGTATATTGGTTTCAATAATGACTTGTATATGCGTATTTTGTTTCTTTTTTAATCGCTATCGTAGGTTGAGTTTTGTAATTTTAAGTCGGGTATGCGTATTCCAGGTGAGTAGTTTGTTTATTTACAGCCCTAGGTAGGGGTCGACGTTTTTGGTGGGACGGGGAGAAGGGATATAATAAATTGGAGGTAGATTGCTGCGATGCAGGGTGAAGGTTACGTTTCCGACTTTATGGATTTAGTCTGATTCGACATTTTTTGAACCAGCATTCAATGAAATATAGGTGTGTCTGGAAGGTCCAGTCAGCTATGATGTTAATGGGAGTTAGAAGATACAGAGGCGTCATCAGCGTATGTCAGGATAGTGGTGTCAGGATGGAAAGGGATATAAGCAGAATATACAGAGAACAGTGGTAGCATGAGGACATTACCTTGAGAAACTCCTTCCTCTACCCTGTAGAAAGGAGAATAAATAGATTCAATCAATTTAGGAGGATGAAAGTATTCGTGATTGCAAGGCGAGTTGGTTCGACCGAGTTAGAAGGTTTAGTTAAACTCAATATTTCTATGGGATGGATTGTTGGGTTGTAGTGTTGTCGAGGGAGATTTTTATCTAGTAGTCTAGTAGTCTTTCTAGCAATCGATATGGCCGGTTCACTTCTGTCCATATAAATATTTTATGAGGAATCTAGATCAATTGTATGTCTAAATACAGCACGTCATAGTAGACGACATTTCAGTTAGGAAGGAGGGTGAGTTTATAATAGATTGAAGGTGGTGCGAAGTTGGGTGAAGATTATGCTTTAAGATTTTGTGGTTTTGCGTTTGATTTGACCTTTCTTGAACCATTGTTAAAGTGAATATAAGTGTGTTTGGGTGAGCTTCAATGGGTCGGAATTACAGAATAGAATGGCAGTACTGTCAGCATAGTGGTGACGAGATAGGAAATGTATTCACTGACCATGGTAACAGACCGAAAAGACTAACCTGTGAGATTCCCCCATCCACCTATGCAAAGGAGAGTTGAGGATCGACCATACTCTAATGTACAAGTCGGCCAGTTGGATCTGGGGATATTTCAGCAAGACAACAGACACGTTTAGCCAAAGAGAAATTTCAGAAATGAAGGGTATTATCAGCTTGCCACCCCCTCCTTACATCCCTGACGTCGCACCGTCTAACTATCTTTTCCGGTCAATGGCGCATTTTTTGAAAGGCTAGAACTTCGAAAACTACGAGGATGTCAAATTAAGATGGGATGAATTCTTCGCCTCAAAAACCAAGTTCTGGTATCACCACAAACTTCAATTTCTGGCAAAAAGATGGGTTAAAGTAGTTGATAATGATGACTTATATTTTGAGGAATAATTTTCATGTTTATGTTTTACACTGAAATTTAAAGAAAACTTAATTTATGCAGAACAAGTTTTGTAAAGACCTATTTGTTTCCTAAAAATTGATTACCTTGTCCATTTTTATAGTTGAAACTTTGTATTGAAAATAGTAAATCAAATTATAATCCCAAAAATTATAATCATGCAGGCAAGCAAGAAGAACGTTTCAACAGTTACAAAATAATTGAAAGGCATTAGAACTTAAAAAGTTTTTAGAAAAAACTTTAAGAAACACAAAAGCTAAATTTTCTGTAAAGAACAAAATTCGATCAAGGGATTAAACGGCAAAGACGTTCATTTTTATGCCCATGGCCAAGCCGACGATAAAAGTTCCAAGTGTGTCCATATCGGTAAAGTTACGTAAGGAGATAAAACGGTAGGTCCCATTTATCAAATGGAAGAGCTTTTTTCTTCGGCGTCTTATCAAGGTTTAGAACAAAAAAATTTATTTTAAAATTAAAACTTACAATTTTCAATAAAAAATGTATTTTATCGTTTTACGGACAAGATGCTCGTTTTTAATAAACTATTGTAGTTTTGTTATTAAAAAGGCCATTTCATGTAAGCACAATCCCTAATATCAGAGGTATTCACGATCTTTGTGTTAACCCTGTTAACTCTGTTAAGTCCTGTTAGATCGAGAAAAATGATGACATAGACTTGTAAGAATCGGCTAGTTAACATTGCTCCATCTAACAGGTCAGAGCCAATGTTAGATGTTAGGTCGAAAATGTCACTTTGCTATCCGTTAGGGCTTAGGTAACCAACATGGCAACCATGAATTTAACAGCTGTTTTTGTTTTACACGTATTTTTATTCTTAATTACCCATTAAATAAATCAGACCAATACATTGTTTCGTTAATTTTTGACCTGTCCTTATTCGCTCAATCATAATTGAGACATCCCATATCCTTTAAAGTTAGGCTGTTAGACGTTCGGATAATAGTTAGGTTAGGTATGTCGGCACAAATTGATGCGTGTCATTTGTTATTACTTTTCGAGTGCATAGGTAGCATTTTGAATGAAAGAGTTGATTAATTTTCCTTTTTTACTAACTTCTGGCATCTCACAATTTCACACAAAAGAAAACCAAAACAAAAAACAAACTTTCAAAGATTGTTTTAGTTTTATGTTTGGTTCTACCAATCGCCAGGCACAGCATTGCGGAAAAATTAACGTTTAACAAGCTAAGAAGAGAAGGGGGCGTTCACGATCTTCCTGGACATTTCCCTATTCGAGTTAACACGAGTTAACATCTTACAAACAACGTGAATACCCTATTGTCCGATATTTATATGTACCATTTAATCGATAATTATATTACACTTTAAAGTTATTTATATGAACGGCCAGCGTTAAAAGTTTATTTACCAATACTGTATTGGCAAAAACAATGTAAACGCGAACAGTTGATCAACTTTTATCATTCAACGACTCAGGCCTGTTTTGAACAATCGGTTAAATATTTCAAGCCGGTTGTATTAAATCGAGAAAACTTTGTGAATATGTGTATTGAGCAAAATTGTCGGCAATATCACAATCATTGCACAAGGCCAAAAATGCTTCATATTTGTTACAATTGAATATTCGATCGATTTCCGTAAAACGTGACCAAACATAATCAATTTTCAGTACCAAAACCTGTTAAAACCATGCGGCGGAGAGAAATTCACCAAACTGTGGATGCAATAAATCGCACAGCCCTAAGGTAGTAGAGCTGACATTATATCCTAAGCCGGTAGCGAAACAAGTAAAACAAAAAGGAAGGACGAATTTCTATTCCTATTTCCTTCCCCACTCTTCAAAATCAAATTTATATTTAAAAAACATAACTCAGTAACACTCTCAATACGATTCAAAACCGTGGCAAATCCACACAGAAAACACACACTGTGAGTGAGTACTAATACTTTGATTAAACCTAAAATTTCTGTACTGTGTACCTCACTGGATAAATTCATTTTCACATCTTACATGCATCTCTATAATTCAAACACTGTTTATAAATCCCAGGCCCTGAAGATGATCTCAATAAAGATCGAAACGTTGGCACGATAAAGAAAACCTCCTCTCACGATCTCTAAACAATCATTAATTAACGGTCACTAAATACTACACATAAACAAGCGAGTTGATTCGGAAACGGCCGAACTACAAGTTAATCATCCGCAGACCTCAGCGATTTAGATCTCACAAATTCCCTCGACCCGAGATTTGCTTAGGTTTGATTTATTCCTAAACGGCCTTGTTAGTAACTTGGCGCATTGTTGCCAGATATATTACAAGATGATCCAGTTTTGAGTTAAACTAAACTTTATAATCAGCATAAGTATACAATAGTATCAGATTGTTGGATTATGGAGAATTTCAGGGGAGACCGCCATAGCCGAGTCATATTTGCTACTGGCAGTTTGGGTTTGATTGCCCGCTTAGCCTTTAGACTCATTCCTTTTTTAGTATAATTTAAAAAAAACAGTATTGCAAAGTATTTTTGGCCCTTCGTCCACGCCACCCAAAAGTTATAAGCGTTTAGCCCTCCTGGTATGAATTATTTTACCTTACAGAACTATTTTACAGTACCGAATCCCTTATTTTGATCAACGTAAAATAACAAAACACACGCTACGGTCCAAGCGAGGACGCGACCGGTCCTTCGCACATTTTTTCATGCTGTTTCTTCGGAGTTAACAACTTCAACTTAACAACAAACAAAATCTGATCTTTACATAAATCTTCCTTCTTAGTTTCTCCTATATATTGGTTACATTGGCACTTTTTTAAATATTAGAACCAAAGTTTCTTGATTTCCTTAACGATACTGAAATATGACATTAATAGTCAGACCTACATACATACCACGAAGTCCGCCACATTGTGGTCTTATCTGTCCTATTTCCCTTCTTATTTTTTGTAAAACAACTAACTTCAAAATTGCAACAAAATTTAAATTGGTTAACATTTTATCAAACCGATGAAAATTTTACACCACTCTCAATATGGCTTAACTAAACACGGCTCCACTTTAAGAAATCTAACATTTATTATTCCTTCCTAAAGCTTTTGCACCTTCTGACGTTCATTCTATCATGCAATACCTAAAATAAAAAAAAAGCTATAGGTTTTGATTTTATTACCTCAAAAATTCTCCAACACATTCCCAAAAAGGCCATCATACTCATTACATACTTATTTAATACTGTTCTTCGCACATCCTGCTTCCCTATCGCTTGTTTTAGTTTATTTATATTATTATTATTATTATTATTATTATTATCTTCTACTGAAACGATGCCTTCATTTAATTGACATTTGAGGCAGAAGCACATTGAGCAGTTTCCTTTTTATTTAACTGTTTGGTTGTGTCAACTGTGTTATTTAATAAGATTAATGTCAGAACAGAAATATACACATTTTATTATTATTTGCCTTAATTTAGGTAGTTTCATGACAAACTTGTTGTGTAGGGATTAAAAAACTACGTACAAATAACAAGCTATATTAGGTGTGTTACGGCCAATGCCGTGTAAGAAAAAATTAAAAAAAAAATGAAACGTCAATAAAATAAATTTAAGCAAATTCTAAATTAAATAAATGAAGGGAGAAAAATTCATAAGGGACTTACCACATTACTTCAGATGCCGGCTGCAAGAAGCGTAGGGAGCGCGGGCCCGATTGCTCTGACTTCGTCGCAGAATATCCGATGAATTCAGGTGGAAGAGTTCGATGCAGCAGCACAGAGGCTTTTTCGTGGTCGCGTGATTAAAGATTTATTAATACGGGAGAAAAAAGCATGAGAAAAAAGAGACGTGAGGACCTTTCTATCATAGGAGTAGAACAGGACTGGGTTTGCAAGAAGCATGGGAGTAGGATTAGGGATTACAATAATCCAAAACAAAGTATATTTAAAAATGAGATGGCTGGCGCCAACAAGGGGTATTCAAGATCTTTGTGTTAATCCTGTTAACTCTGTTAGGTCTTGTTAGAAAGAGAAAAATGATGAAGTCGACTTGTAAGAATGGGCTAGTTAACATTAACAGATCTAACAGGCCAGGGCCAATGTTACATGTTAGGTCGAAAATGTAGTTACATTGCTATGTAATTACATGCTTTAGGGCGTAGGTAACCAACATGGCAGCTATGACTTTAACAACTGATTTTTGTTTACACACAATTTAATTCTCAAATACACATTAATTAAATCAGACCAATACATTTCTTTTAATATATAACATATCCTATAAAGTTGTAGGCTGTTAGACGTTGGTATGCTGGCATGAATTAAAGCGTGTTATTTGTTAGTACTTTTCGAGTGCATAGATTGCTGTTTGAATGAAAGAGTTGATTAATTTTCTTTTTTTATTAACTTCTTCATCTTCAACATCTTACAATTTAACACAAAAGAAAACCAAAACAAACAACAACAAGCCTTCAAGAACTGTTATAGCTTTATGTCTGGTTCTACCAATCGCCACGCGCAGCATGGCGGAAAAATTGGAGTTTAACATGCTAAGAAAACAAGGTTATTTCTCTATTCGAGTTAACACGAGTTAACATCTTACAAACATCGTGAATACCCCTATTGTTTGTGAATCTGAAGCCGGTTTCTGTACAACCAGTTCAAGCAATTTTCATACGAAAAAAGGTTCGCAAAGAGTGCTTAGACTTATTGGAAAAAGTGCATATCCGAGGTACGGCTATAATTGTAAGTGTTCCATAATTGATCTATATAGATCGCACTGGAGGAAAGGATTTTTAAAATCCATAATCAACCTCCCAAATTTCAGAAAAAAAAATTAAACAATAAAAAATGCCGAATTCATTTTTTTATTTTTGACATGTATAGTAAGAACAGGATTAAATTCAGACAATAAAACAAGAGTTTTTTAATTATTAGCGTTTTAAAGAAATTAATGGACAGCTGTAAATTTACCCAGTGTCATGACAAAGCTAATTGAAATCAATAAAACAGAATGCCGTTTTGCTCTTGTCCCTTAATTTGAATTCCACGAGAAAACGTTACATTATAGAAACTGCTTTGTAGACGCTGAATTCCTTTTGCGATGTTCCTTTTTAGCCTTTGATCTGTATAATAAGAATTAATTAATTGAAACAGAAATTTTAAGAAAAATCCTGATATTACTATACGAAAAGTGTAGAAGAGGAGCTTGGTGGCGTTTTTGTGAAATTCACGATATGTTAGGTAAAAGCTTTTGTCACGTTAAAGTTACACCCCATCATTTTAAAATGAAAATTTAATCAACTTCAGACTCCTCTTACTCGAAGGGCTGAACGACGAGGGGTGGAAGTAAAATAATTGAAGTTAAGTGCGACACGGCATGGGTTTTTGCTTTTACAATATTACTCAGCTGATGGTACTTATCGTTATTTAATGTTCGCCGTTTTGGTGAAGAGGAAGATTACGAGAAGGAAAACAAGAGCTTACTCTAGGGGAAGGACGTTCCGTTTCCCACGGGCCCCGAGGAACAGTAAATACGGTGGGCATGAAGAAGCGGGAAAGTACTAGCACATACATGGCCCCCTTTATTAGCTGAGTCGTCCCATCTCCTGTTTGTCGATGATCCTCCAAACTACATCTTTTGCGGGGCTTAACCCTCTCCTAGGGTTGTCAAAGGCAGCCCGAAGCTGGAAATTATGTGCACTACCCACTCCTTTCTCCCGGCAACTTCATACCGTCAGGCGTGGAGCCGTGTAGGTGAATTGTTAAACTAAGACAGCAAACGTCATATTCCACTTTGTCTTGTGCTTTTGTCGTGAAACAGGGGGATTGAATTTATGAATTAATTTACAACGTGAACCTAGTGAAGTTAGATCATGCTCTATACGCTAAGTCGGCACGTTCAATTACAACGCTGATCCGTACTGATTAAATAAGATTGACAGAGCTTCCAAAACCAACAATTTAAATGTTTTGGACCAATTTAAGCAAAACAAACTTAATCAAACCAAAATAATTGATATGTCATAGATATGTACAATCATTAACAGAATTAAATAGAATCACCATTATACGTAATGGCCGGAGGTTTAAATTTTAACAAATAGACAACTATATGATAAACAACAATACAAATAAATTTTTTTGAAAACGTAGATTTGAATACTATTATAAGTTAAAACCGCGGTAGCCGAGTGTCTAGCATGTCACTCGTTGCTCGGTGTCCAGTCCTTAGTGGTGAGCGCCGTGTCAACGCCTTAAACGTTGGGGCCACCGACGCCTCCCCCCCTGGAGAATTTTGTCGTAGTGTTTGTAATAAATTCGTATTTTATTTTGTTTATACGTTTATATTTAGTAAAGTATTTTATAAATTATATTTTCGTAAATGAAAATTGTAGGCACTTGTAAAAAATTTAATCAAAAATGTATGAACCATTTTATTCCAATGTTGCCAACGACCATGTAATTTTGTAATTCCGTATCCCCGGAGCGTCTCAGGTCAGTTCTCAAATAAAACTAAGTAGCACGAGTTAGCACGTCCTAGCCAACTAGAACAATTTTGGGCGCGACATAGTGCAAAGACAGCTGGTGGGTCGAGCAAAACCAATCTTCCTTTGGGAAACAATTTTTCCCCCCAGATTCCTCCATTTTATACTACTCATAGCTATTCTCACATGCGTTGAACTGCTTGTATGAAATATGGTAAATGTCTATGCGCTGTTTCTTCTTATTGAGTAAGGGTTTTTTGTGGCAAAAACTTGAATTTGCCTCTTCAAAATCAAAATTTTTACTTCTGAACCGAGCAAACCACTTACGGATGTGATTTCTCCTAAAACACGCTCTAATGACTCAGGACCCTACTATCTCTACCCGAATTATTACTGATTTATGTAACTTTCAATCTAGAAATGCGTGAACGTACGCACACACGTGGTTTCAGTTGAACCTATCACTTCTCGCAGTCCACCTATTCAAGGCCTCGAGAACCACCGACCTGGGGTGTTGGCAATCCGAGGACAGTCTTCAGCCTTATCCGTCCAGTGACCGAGGTTGGGCTCCAGATGTTATCAACACCTATGTTTACTTCAGTACCCAACGCAACCAGTTCCTAAATCCAAACCCATGTTGGATACTCGGTATTCTGCTATCGGCACTTCCTCTGTACACTATGCCCATAAAAACATTCACTAAGGACTTTCGATACGGAGCAAGGAATTTCACCTTTTGATTAGTTGACCAAATTTTTCATCAAGCTGGACACATGTTTTAACCAAACAGTAAGCGTCCATGTGTCAAACCCGGATGGCCTATTCTTACGCTTGAAAGATGACCCTTCTTCTGCGAGTCAGTACTTACTGAAGTAAATCTTTGATTTGAACATTATACCAAAAGAATTAAATGGACGTAAGTAATTATGAATAAGCCGGGAACACACTTATCCGATGCAACGCTATACGATGCTACCCGACTCCTTGCCACGTTTTGTAGGGTGTGCACATCTATACGTGACGTCAAGCTCACTCCACGTACAGTCCACAGTGTGTATCACAATAATCACTATCCCAATCGCAATGGCTCTTTTGTTGTTAATGCATTATTTTGAGGAAAACCTTGTAATAAATTGTTAGTTAAATTTTATGAGCAAAACCATGGAATAAATTGTTAGTTAAATTTAATTGTTATAAATAGAGTTATTCCCGTGTTTTGATCAATTTTTTGCCTAACTATCATAATTAAATAATTTTAATAAAAACTCATGAATTTTTTGCTCGTTTAATTTGCTTTACATTAAAATAAGAATATTGTAATTAATATAATGACAAAATTACATTTACATAGTTTGTAATAAACTACAAAAAATATGGGTGTCCTGTTCGGACGCTGGTGTAATTTTATGAGCAAAACCATGAAATAATTTGTTAATTAAATTTTATGAGCAAAACCGCGTAATAAATTGTTAGTAAAATTCACTATATCAAAAAAATGGTATTTCGCTGTTTTGATCAATTTTCCACCAAACCATTGAAATTAATTTAAAAAAAATAAAACAATAAATTTTTGATCTTGGTTATTTGTTTATATTAAAATAAGTATGTTGTAAATAATATAACGACAATAATACATGTAGTTTGAATAGAAATATGAGTGTCCGGTTCTTTTGTCTTCGATTGTACTCGATGCGACCCGACGAAAATCTGGACAGTGGGGATCGCAGAGCGTAGAGTAGAGTAGCGTTGCATGGCATCGGGCAGATTTGCACGGGGGTGATACAACCTTATGGAAAATTGGACTTTGTATTTGCGTCGGGTACCGTCGCTTAGCGTTGCATCGGGTAAGTGTGTTCCCGGCTTAAAGATATTGCATGTTGTGCAGTCGTAAAACTTTGATCGAAAAAATCTCTAAAAAAACTATTAAGTGCAATAGCATCCAAGAGTGGTTTAAACCTGAAATAATTGTGAGTTATTATAATATGGTACAATAACTAAAATAATTACCATGCTGGCATTTCAAAACTATCGATCCTGTGTAATTACATTTTTGTATTAAAAGATGATCTGGGATGAAGTCAATCTCTTGAACTACATTAAAATAGAAAGGCAAATGTTTGTACACATCAGATTTCAAGGCTCCAATCATGGATTTCATTATCAGTGGAAACATTTTTCAATGTTGTCAACTCCGATGAAACTGCGGGCAAAAAGCGCAAAAGGCCGGTACTGTCCTCGCTTCGGCCGTTGACAAATTAGTCTTAATAAACTTTTTCAAACCTTTAAAATTTTAAATTAACTTTTTACCCCCCCGCGCTGTGGAACTTTTTCGGTGACTCAAACTCACCCCTTTCACGGGCACAGAGGAGTGCGGCACTGGTGTGTTTGAGTGGGGTAGGGACGGCCCGGGGAGGTTCCAATTTATTCCCTGCTCTCTCTAGCTTTTCACCCCCTTCCACGTCTTTCTTTCTCTCTCCTAGCTCACCCTCACTCACTCCATCACTCTCCCTCCGTCTCTCGCTTTCCTCTCAACTCTCGACTCCACCTCTGCAGCAACAAATGAACTGAGTTAATTACTTCCACGGGCATTTCAAACGAACGCGGTTGGAAAAAAAAAACCACGAAGCTCAGGGTTTGGAATAATAAATTAACGATATTCCCTCGTTCGTTAATGCTAATTAAGGTTTAATGAAAATCACCTCCCTGCGCTTTTCCGAATCAATCCGAAGAGACAGCAACGATGATGGTGAACAAAACTACTTTAAAACAATAAATATACTATTTAAAATGTCTGTTGAAAAACTAAGTTATTTCCTTCTAAACAAATATCACATCGTTTTTCAACGCTGTCCCCTCATCATCATTTTTATTGAGATTATTCAGTAAAATATAAACATATATCGTTTGTTTCTTATAAATTGTTTATTTTTGGTCCTCCGGGCCGGTTTTGAAACATGTAAATAGTTAACCAATATACATTGCAAAGGAGAAAAAAAAACAAATTTTGCGCTGCGACGTCCTGTTAAAAAGGGTGCATCTGCTTGTAGATAACTGAACTAGATCCTGACGGGCGTACTCAATATGAAGCTGACTTAAAAAGCAACAACCGAAGATATGTGGGTGCGTGCTGGGGACGTGTGAAGAACTGACAATAGTTACGTCTTTTCTCCCTCCAGTCCAATCATCTTTTTTCAATTTTTTTCATTTACTTATAGCAAGCTTCCCATCGAACAGGAAGAAGAAATATTTAAAAAAAAAATATTAGATTGGCATTCGTTTTATTAAACTTTCCCCCCTCTCACTCTCTCTCTAAATATTTGGAATTTATGTTAACAAATGACTATTAAAATTAAAATGAATTCTGTAATTTGAGTTTTAAAAATGTACTAAGCTTTTCAAAAGATGATTGTAAAGTAAAACACTGTATAGTTCTATTACTAGTGTTTCCTTAAATTAGGGTTATTCACGATCTCTGTGCTAACCCTGTTAACTCGAGAAAAATGATGACGTAAATTTGTAAAAATCGGCTAGTTAACATTGCTCGATCTAACAGGGTTGGGCCAAAGTTAGATGTTAATAAATAATGTTAAAAATAATAAAATTTAAAAAAAAACATCATTGTATGAGAAGATCAAAATTAAAGGTGAGGTTCATAAGCTGAAATCTCTGAATATAAATATCCTGGTTATAATAAATATTTTAAATATCCTTATAAAACGTAAGACTAAAATGGTTAGAAATTTTTTGTTTAGTTAAAGGGGCAAAAGTGTTCTCAAATTTACCGACTGAAATTCAAAAACTCAAAAATATAGTCATTTAAAAAATCTAGATATGTAAAAAACGACAGATTGTAAAGTTTAGAAGTTGTAAATTAAATTCAGTATATAAAAAATTAAAAAGTACAAAAATGTTTCTTCATATGAATGTAAACATGTATAGTTTAAGTTTAATAATGTTTTACTTTAATTATATACAAAATTTGTTCCTGTAAATCAATGTAAATTGAAAAATGATACCTCGTATAGCAATTCTTTTTGTTAGAAGTGTTTGATAATCTGGTCTTGCTCGCCTGCACTTGTAAATTTTTTTGTAAATTATGCTCTAAGTAAGTAGAAATTAACTTCTTTATTTTTATTTGATTTTTGTCAAGTTAATCTTATATTTATACACAGTTTCATGATTTTCTCTCTCTCTCTCTCTCTCTCTCTCTCTCTCTCTCTCTCTCTCTCTCTCTCTCAAACTTTTAGTCCAACATAGATCGTAGTAACAAAATGGTTCGATACACCACATATCTCACAACAGTCAATAAAGGACAAAGCGTACGAAAATGACATCTGTATGACCTCACAAAAGAAGTGGAGTAAATGGTTCGGGCATCAAGACAAAATCTGAATTTACACTTTAAACGGATTTTAAAACTTTGATTTAAGAAGGAATAGCACTTTTCCAATTTGTAATAGAAAATGCTCTAAACTTATAAAAAATTAGTTGTCCTGTGTAAAAAATGAAACCTATAAATCTTAAAATATATGTGGCTGGCTAATAAACATCAGAGAAAGGATGATCGATAACGACCAGGTTTCAGATAACTGTCCAGGAAATTAACAATTATTAACTAAATATTAATCAACGGTATTGATGTAAATACAAATTCACTTCTTCATAAGAAAAAGGCGGAATAAGATCAATTTACTTTCAGTATTACGAAACGTTTTAATTCAATGCTAAGCTGAACATGCCACAGTAACGCGACAGAATTTCATTTTATATGAACTCCCATGATTTTAAAAACCTCTAAGCAATTTAAAGTACACTTTTATGCTCTTGGACATCTGTGTTAAAATGGGTATCGTGTTATGGTAGCAGCGTTGTTAGAGGTCTTTTCTGCAAGCCAATTCATCGATGGCATGTGAATAACAAACAAGCAACGTAGTGGCTTACTTCCGGCCTGTTGTATTATAGCAATGTGGATTTCGGTAAGTATAACCACAATTTTAACAGTAAAAGTTTGAGAAATATGTAGAAACCCTTATTTAATAATAATTTGACAGAGAAATTATAACAAAATCAAAATCCGTTAAAAACTCGTTCACCTAGCGTCGTCCTTTGAAAAACTTTATTTGTATCAAACAAATAGTACATTCATCAACTAATTAACTTAAATTAATTATGATTTTAATCATTCCAAATTATATTATTCTAATATTAATTCCAATTATTCAAATTTTATTATTCCAAGGGTTACTTCTCTTTAATGATCTTGTAAGTAACTTTTTTGTGTTCTCTGCTTCCTATTCAGGACACGAAAAACTATATAAAACAATTTAATGAGTGCAGCTGTTTTGTGATTTACATCAAAAATTGATATTTTCTGTGGTGTTTAGTGACCATTAGTTAATGATTATTTGGAGATCGTGAGATGCGGTCTGGTGTGACATAGGTTTTAGAAAACCATTGTCTTTATCGTCCCAACTTTTCGACCTTTATTGAGATCATCTTCAGGACCTGGGATTTATAAACATTGTTTAAATTTTACAAATACATGTAGGATTTTTTTTTCAAATCCGCATAACATCCGCACCACCAATCGACTCGAGGAATAAATAGACATAAATTCCTCGATTCCACCCGATATGAGAATTGTGCTTTAGTATCTGGGTCCGTGCTTCAATTCCTGGAAGATATAGGGTAGTTTTATTGTACATAGTCAAATAATATTTCAGTGTCACTGGCGAGTGTTAAGAGTGAATGTATTTATTATCGTGGTAGTGTAGTGTCAGAGGGCCAATTGCGGAATATTGAATATCCCATCGACCCTCAATTAGATTAGTTATATGACAGTTATAAGAGTGATAGAGGAATATCTAGTATTCCACCATCCTAAGAGTGAGTGATAACTAAAAAAGAAAGACTGGATTTAAGGGTGAGGGGTGGTGTGAATGGGTTGCGTTGAGGCTGGTGATAACCTCCGCAGCTGGGCGTTTATTCATTGTAAAATTCAAAAGCTGAAATTACCGCTTTACTGCATGAAATGATAATCTCAACTCCGTACCGTGCGTGCATATGTACATGCATATCACAGTTATCATCCTTAAAAGAAGTCAGGATGAAGTGATGGAAGAAGAAAAGCTGCTATGTTTTCAAGTAGAGAGTAGAATTACGTGTGCCATGGGATCACCGCGGAACTGGCTCCTAATAATAAGGACCGAACTGCAAGCGTAAGTCTTGAGAATGTGACAGCATGACACTGCATGACACTCGGCAGACCCCCAGATAAGAGACGGGACGACCGGAATGAAAGTTTATGATGATAGGAGGAAGGAAAAGTTCGCCCGATGAAATAGAACAAAAATGAAAACCTGTTAAACATTTCTACCCTATTCGAACATGAACGTTTGCTGCATTTCCAATCAGACTATCGCCTTTCTGGAAGTTCCATTAATATGGAATCTGTTACCCTGGTGGCCGAAGTAATCAGGGATATTAGGCCGTCAGCGGACTTAATAAAATTACTTGCTTACTTTTACGTTAATTACAAACAGGCTGATCTGAACTTACGAGCCGGTGGATAAAGACGTTTATTCGACTTTCTCATCTCCTGTTTCGTCTGTATTAGAAGAAAATAAATATTCGGAAAAAAAGACACTCGTACATCAAAAGTCTTACGATCTTTATATCTGTTTAACATAATGCTATGTTAACATAATGATAAAAAAAATAATATTTATAAGTTCGTGTAGGTTACTTTTTGTATGTTATTTACATATGTATGTATACATTTGTAGGACTTGAAGAAAATTTGTTAAAAATCAATACAAAATATGATCAGTTCTCAATAATGGTATTTTTAATATTAGGTAATAAACATTTTCGTTTTTAAAAGACTTATTTTTTAATACCAAACCAATTTTTGGTATGAAAAATATGAATAAACCTAAATACATTAAAATTTAAGGGTGGTGGGTTAATTTTGACCATCGATGTATTATTTTAAGAAAGAAAAAAACAGTTTAATCAATTTGAGTTTTCGATAACTTATCTTTCTCAGTAATAATAAAAATATCGATTATTTGAAGATCGTGAGATGCGGTGTGGTGTGACGTAAGTTTTAGAAAAATATTTTCTCTACCGTGCCAACGTTACGATCTTTATTGAGATCATCTTCAGTGCTCAAAGCGTTTGATTTCTGCGTAATTGTGTCATTTTTGTGTGTCGTGTTGAGACTGCCCGGTTATTTTATATAAAAAAATTTCCCAGATAAATTAGATTTATGTTTTCCTGTTCAAAAACCTCCTCATATGACATCGATAAGAAAATTTTCTATCAATTATTCACAAAACTATTTAGCAAAAATTTCTTAGAAAGTGCCTAATCCAAGTGAAATATTCTATTGTGTAAATATCTCCGCGTCGAAAATGTAGCAATTAACATGTCATACGTGTAAATGCTAAATGAAATATCATGCGATGGGCGAGTTACTAGGGTGAATTGCAAATAGGGCAAACCAGACTAACAAGAAACACAAACTGAAAACTACATAGAATTCATGTTTTTATTAGTCCCCTAAATAATCTTTTACAGAAGTATGTATTTCGTTTTAGTGACCGGTTGTTTAATAATATGTTGGATTCGTGAGGAGCGGTGAACAATATATATATATATATATATATACCTTTACAGAAGATCGATTTTCAACTTTATGTAATGTAACAAATTAACTGAACGCTTAACTAATTATAGTAAATTAACTTACCTTCATTGTGACCCTTTGAGATCTTCCCCTTGTTGTACCTAAAAATAGACATCATCAATTAGCAAATTTTTTAAACAATTGTATTTGTGATAAGAAATATGAAATATACAATATCACAGTGCATTTAATTACACTGAATCTTTTGCATTTTTTCAAGCTATTTAGGCTTTTTTTTAGAAAACAGTCCTTGGCTATTTTGTAGAAGTTAATAAATCCATTTATACGACTTTTGTCTTGGCGACAAGAATCCCGGAATGACGCTTTTCTAATCCAGCCGGACATATTGCCCCCCCACCTTCTTTGTCCATATCCGGACCTATTGTCCAATTTTCCCTTGATCGCATTTGTTTGCTCCTCGGCTCCAACGGAAAGCCATTTTTTTCCTAAGCTGACGACGCATCCCTGTGGGTAGAATTGGAAATCTGGACGGACAATAGACTGTTAGTTAATTTTTTCGTCGAACAAACTGGAAGCAATCCGCCTAATTGATGCAACTTGGGAGTAAATCCCCCGGCTAAGTGTTTGTTATGTGTCGTACTGATAGATTTAATAAAGAAATTTAAACAAATGCCCAAAAATTGGTACATTTTTCACAACTAGTTGTATTTACAAGATGAAAAGGAAATGAACATGGCTTTTTTTACAAGGACAATTTGAAGAACCCTAGATCAGATCTTTGAAACTTAAATAATTAATGGAAAACTTTAATATGAATGCAAATCTATAAGTTTGAAATAGTAGGTTTCAAGTAAAATGAAATTATCAATAAAATTCACAACTGTCACATCTTTTGCAGATGTGTCCAACATAAGAGGGAACTTTGTCATGCCATGGCGCCTTACAGACAGCGGGTAAACATGCATCCAACAGGTTTGTTTCGATGGCGGAAAATTTATAAAAGTCGACTTTAATTTAGACTAGTTTATTGGTATTAGGGGTAAATAAGTTCATCAGCATTTTAATATTTCCACTTATTTTTTATTACCGTTGCTTGTTAAAAATCATTAAATAATGGTTATCGGTCAAAATTGACTATGAATAAAACAAAAACAATATTTACGTTAAAGAAGCACCCATTGAAATTTAAGAAGGGAAGACATGAACAAACGGGGTCTTCAAAAAATGAATAAAATACTGGCTAAATTGTCGCGTCAGGCAGAAACAGGGAAGATAAACATGCGATTATTTAGAGATCGTGAGA
Source organism: Cimex lectularius (assembly GCF_000648675.2). Taxonomy (NCBI): domain Eukaryota; kingdom Metazoa; phylum Arthropoda; class Insecta; order Hemiptera; family Cimicidae; genus Cimex; species Cimex lectularius. The sequence goes on along the minus strand of NW_019392955.1, from coordinate 95,787 downwards.
TGCGGTCTGGTGTGAAGTAGGTTTAGAAAAACATTTTCTTTGATCTTTGATGATCTACGTGGCCTGGGAATCACAAAAATTGTTTAAATTATTTAAATGCGAGATGTAAAAATTAATGTATACGATGATGTACACAATATAGAAATTTTAGTTTTAATCAAAGTATTTATGATCACTCAAAGTGTGTGTTTTCTGTGTAGATGTTTCAAGGCTGTGAGTGTTAGAGTTAGTGGTATTTACGATCTTTGTGTTAACCCTGTTAACTCTGTTAGGTCTTGTTAGATCGAGAAAAATTATGACAGAGATTTGTAAAAATCAGCTAGTTAACATTGCTCAATCTAACAGGCCAGTGCCAATGTTAGATGTAAGGTCGAAAATGTAGTTACATTGCTATCCGTTAGAGCGTAGGTAACCAACATGGCAGCAATGAATTAAACAGCTGTTTTTTGTTTACGTGTCTTTTTATTCTTAAAAAAGTATAAATTCAACCAGACCAGTACATTTCTTTTGTTAATTTCTGACCTGTCCTTATACTCTCATTCATAAAAGGTGACATCTCATATATTATAAAGTTGTAGGCAGTTAGACCTTAGGTTACAGGTTAGGTATGTCGGCATTAATTGAAGCGTATCATTTGTTAGTACTTGTCGAGTGCATAGATAGCATTTTGAATGAAAGAGTTGATTAAGATTCAGTTTTTATTAACTTCTGGCATCTTACAATTTAACACAAAAGAAAACCAAAAAAAAAAAAAAAAACACCAAACCGTCATCGACTATTATAGCTTTATTTTTGGTTCTACCAATCGCCACGAGTAGCATTGTGAAAAAATTAACGTTTAACACGATCTTACTGGACATTCTCTATTCGGGTTACCATCTTACAAAAATCGTGAATACCCCTATTATTTTAATTATTTAATTATTATTATTTAATTATATAAGACCAATGTATTTCTTTTATTAATTTCTGACCTGTCCGTATACTCTCATAGTATATACATCCCCTATCGTATAAACTTGTAGGCTGTTAGAGGTTAGGATACAAGTTATGTATGTCGGCACGAATTGAAGCGTGTCATTTGTTAGTACTTTTCGAGTGCATAGATAGCATTTTGAATGAAAGAGTTGATTAATTTTCCTTTTCTATTAACTTCTGGCATCTTACAATTTACCTCAAAACAAAACCTGAACAACCAACAACAAGCCTTCGAGGACTGTTATGGCTTTATTTTTGGTTCTACCAATCGCCACGCGCAGCATTGCGGAAAAATTAACCTTTACCCTCCTAAGAAAAGAAGGGGGCATTCACGATCTTACTGGACATTTCTGTATTCCAGTTAACATGAGTTAACATCTTACAAACATCGAGAATACCCCTGTTGTGGTCGCTGGAGGAATATCGAATACTCCACCGACTAATTAGAATGAGTGGAATGTATGAATATATTTATTTGTGCGATTGTATTACACTAGATGCAGTTTGCACACGGTGCACGTTGCATTGCCCTAGTTGTCCAAATCCCCCGCTGGTTAGGAACGATCCTGGGTTAAGGACTAGCCATATAAATGTATAGACCTAGGGTCGCACATCGGCGAGTGTGCTTCGGGGTGTAAATCATAACCTCCATCAGGATTTCTATTTTTATAACTAATCCTGGTAAACACATACCCTACATGAAAAATTATTAACTATTCCATATTAATAACTTGCAAAGCTAACAAATATATGCTTCTACTTATGCAAAGAGGTTGCTCGATGTGTCTCATATAATAGAAGCTTGTCATACCTCGGCTCGTTGAAAGCATAGTTTATTTTGAACCAACATAAAATAAGAATTGGGTTTACTGAACCAGACGAACACCTGTCCATTCTACATATATCAGAATTATAACCTCCATCTGGTTATTCTATACACAATAGGCTATACACGTATACATTTACACTAAATTTACCAAAAACATCGACACATTTTAAACATCATGAATACCCCTTCTGACTAGATTAATAGCAACGCTTCCAAAAACAAAAATACTATTACTCCTCTAGATATAATAATAAAAACTGACAGATAAACATTTGAATAGTTTTTTTTATTGCTTTCTGGACAAAATAAATATGCAATGAACAAATGGTATATAGTATGACAAATATAATACATCCCTTGCGATTTCAATCGTAAAATTATATTTGTTTAAGGTACATCGATCGTTGAAAAACCTCGTGGAATAAATCTCAGTGTTCAAAATCGCGACGCGCGGCATTGAATAAACATGGAACTGTATTCTGCGAGTTGGGATCTTGATTTATAGCTATGCTTTTAGGGCTGAAAGGTTCGCCACCTTCAATATGGCAATTGAGTAATTTTCAGTACACCGAGATCCCTTGTGCAAATACCATATACTTGGAGTTACAGTAATGAAAATTTAACTTTCCGATTCGCTAAAAGCTTTGTGCGGTTTGTGAAGTTTGCCCGTTTGCCTCGGTGGAAGATAAACTCGTTCTCCTACATCTGGAAAACAACTTTTAATCCTCATTTTCTCAGATACGATCAAGGATATAAGGACTTGTTATTAGCATCATTCAATTCACAAAATAAGATACATTTATGTATGTGTTTTTCAGTAAAAACCACCAATGGAATGTCCATATAAATTTTTTTTTTGGGGGGGGCAATATTATAAATTATACTAACAAAACGACCTTATGAAATGATATGTTCTATTCTGGATTATACGTTTTAAAAGATTAAATGCTAAAGATTAAAATAAAATCATAACGTATATAAAACTTTTTTAAAACAGTAAATATTTCGTTTACCATATCCATATTAATATTTTTTTCTTTCCGCTTGATAATTCAAATTGTGGTCAATTTGAAATATAATAAATATCAAATTATTTACTCGACTTTATAATTTTTGGACTTTGTTCCAAAAGAACTGGCCTCCATAAAAAGGGCTCATAAAACATTCATTGAACACGCAATAACAAGGAATGGTTTATATTACGATTTTGTATCTCTGAGCACGTTATAAGTTGAAAAAATGCTTATAACTTACGAATAGCTAAGGTTGGACGAGGCGGCGAAAGCCGGTACGTCCCACCCTCCAGATCGGACCATCGTGATCAGGCCCCCTGACGCTAAACACGCAGTTAAAAATATGATAAAAGAAAGATGGCAGCGTCAGTGGGCGGGGTCGTCGGAGAGGCTCTTGCGAGTCAAGAGCACGACCGGTAGATGGCCCTCAGAGAATCTGAGCAGGAGACGAGGGATCGTCCTCACCCGACTGAGGATTGGCCATACTCGGTTGACACATGGGCACCTGCTTTTGGGCCAAAGCCCGCGCAGGTGCCCTTTATGCAGAGAAAGGTTGCTCGATGTGTCCCACATAATAGAGGCGTGTCATGCCTTGGCTCCATACAGAGAGCGTGTAGGCATGCCGCCGGATTTAAGAAGAGTCCTCGAGCATGGTAGCGAGTTTCAGAGTCCCCTGTTCCGCTTTTTAGGGGAAATTGGGGTTTTTTATTGTATATAGTATGTCTTATGTGTTATGTGTCTATATGTTTTGTCTGTGTGCATGTATTTATTAGCGTGAATGGCGAGGGGTGAGGGTGAATATAACGTCATCATCGCCCCTCGAACGATGAAAGCGGGTGAGTGTGTGTTCGGGGTCGATGGCGGAATATTTATAAAAGTACCCCATCGACCCCAATCTAGTTTAGTTTAAGTGTAGGTCGGTGGAGGAATATCAAGTACTCCACCGACCAAACGGAATGAGTGTACTGTATGGATGTATTTATGTGTATGAATGTATTTATTTGTATGAACGTGTATAGAATATAGACTTAGTGGGGGCTGAAATGACCTAGATGTCGGAAGCCCCGGAAAAAAAAAAATAGCTAAGGTCAAATGTTAACATTACGGCGTAAATTAGAAATTCACTAGTTTAAGGTGGTCCGCTTGACCAATTAGTATGTTTCAATTAATTAAGGTTTTTGGTTGAGATAAAAAAGTCAATGTCAAGAGCAGGATTCGAACCCACGACCTTCGGCTAGATACGCCACTACTGTACAACCTGATCCTGAGCTATCGTGAATTCGATCCTCTCGGACACTAACCTCCCATCTCAACCCCCGAGTGTCAGAGTGGATCGAAGTCACGATAGCTCAGGTGGTAGAGTAGCGGCGTATCTAGCCGAAGATCGTGGGTTCGAATCCTGCTCGTGACATTGACGTTTTATCTCAACTAAAAACCTTAATTAATTGAAAATAAATTAGAAATGTTACCGTGTATCGGGCAATGCACATTTAATAGTTTCAGTGTATTTTTTGCATATGTATGTTTTTTTCTCAAGTCTCAACAAAGACTTCATGGCCAGCACCAAAAAAGCCGGATTTTGTTGATTTATCTTTTTAAATCATATCAAATTTTAATATTCTGCGTCGTAGAACATTTTTGTTTTTATGTTAACTAACAATGAAATGAATACCACAAAAATCGTATTTTTTCAATATCTATAAAACGATTTGTGCTCACTTAGTTGCAAGAAAATTAGATTTAAAAAAAAATTAAAAAACAGATAAAGTCTATTTATTATGAATTCCCTTAAGTATATTTATTATTTTCGAGTGTAGAATCAGCAGACAAAGTTTAGTCCTCCGTAACCCACTGACCTAATCATCCGTAGTTAGACAAACTTTTTCTCTCAGTTTCTGTTTGAAAATGGCCTTGAAAATGGCCAATTAATGTTTTCCCAGAATTTCCTGCAGATGAAAATACATAGTTGATAAATGTGCTTTGCCCTCCCAGAAATTTGCGGATGATTTAAAAAAAAAACCCCGGTCCAAAGAGAGCGTCGAAGAGAGATACGGTACCGAGAAAACAGATAGGATTATCTACCAGATTAATTTCTCCTTACTTAACATTATTAAGCTCTGAAAACCTTAGTACCTTCCTGAACTTCAGCTATTCACTCAGGCTTACATCGACGTTGAGCAATTGATAATCCAGAATTTGTTACTACCGTCATTAAGTCGAATGTAAGGTAGAAACGAAGTCAAGTTTAACTGGGACAAGTTGAGGGAGGCTTTGGTGGAAACTGTAAAAGGACCGACCCCCCTGGTTCCCCTGCATTATGAAAAAGATCCCTTTTTCCTTAGAAAGGGCCAGCTCGAGTCAACTTCAGGGACTTCCTTTTGTTACTAATCTTTTCATAACTTCCGGCCGAACGGGGCGGGATTTGTTAAGAAAGTTGAAGGCGTTTTTGGAAAAACGGCGAACAAAATGTCTATTTAAGAGAGGAAATAGCACCGAGGGATGTGAGATTAGGCGAATTTGGGAGGCTATGGAAACTGTTTCAGATTTTTTTTATTTCGGAGCTTTGATCCGATTTATGGACGTAATAACAATTTCGTTTAAATATTACAACTGTAGGGGTATTCACGATGTTTGTAAGATGTTAACTTTTGTTAACTCGAATAGAAAAATGTCCAATAAGATCGTGAATAGTTTTCTGAGAGTATAAGGACAGGTCAGAAATTAACAAAAGAATTGTATTGATATGATTATTTAATGGGTATTTAAAAATAAAAAAATACGTGCAAACATAAAACAGCTGTTTAAATTCATGGCTGTCATGTGGGTTACCTAAGCCCTAAAGAAAATGTGAATAATTTTTCGACCTAACATCTAACATTGGCCCTGGCCCTGTGGGGTCGGGCGAAAAACAATGTCTTCATCAAATAAAATAACAGGCACCGCTAGAAATTTACCAGCAAACTCAAAAAAATCTGCTATCAGCAGAGTAAAACGAATTATATCAAAGGAAAAGTTAAGTACAACCACACGTTCCTCAAGCCGGGAAAGCTCCTCCATGGAATGCAACAATCCAGAAGAGAATCTTCCAAACACAGACAAAACAGATTTGAATCAAGACTCATCCTCAGTTGCATGTTCAGNCCCATCCTCAAACTACCACTCTAACCTTTGCAGACGATACAGCGATCCTCTCAAGCAATTCTGATCCAGTCATTTCCAATCGAAACCTCCAAGAACACCTCACACTACTGGAATCATGGTGTAAAAAAAAGACTCAAATTCAACCCAGAAAAATCCACCCACATAACTTTCACCCTCCGCAAAAAGATCCCTCCTCCAGTCTACTTCAATCAAATACCCCTCCCAATTGCGGACAAGGTGCGTTACCTAGGACTATACGTTGACAAACGTCTGACGTGGAATCCCCACACACGACTGAAACGACAAGAAGTTATGAAACGTTACAGAGCACTTTCACGACTTCTTGACAGACGTTCTAACCTACCCCTCTTAAACAAAAGACTACTTTATATCACCCTTGTGAAGCCAATATGGACTTATGGACTGGAAGTGTGGGGCTCAGCCAAACATTCCAATATCCTACGCATCCAAAGAGCCCAATCCATCATCCTCAGAAAAATCCTTAATGATCCCTTTTATGTGTCCAACGACACTACCCATAAAGACCTAGATATTCCTTTTATCCAAGATGTAACCCACTCCCGTTACCAAAAAATTTTCACAAACCTCCCAACCACTATAAATCCTCAAATTCAAATCCTCTCATCCCGACGAATTCCTTCCAACCCTCTTCGCCGACTAAAAAGACGATGGCCACGGGATCTTCTATCCAGTGACAATTGAATAAAGAATAGTTAGGAGTACTACCGGTGGGTAGTTTCTCCACTCTTGTTTTTCTTAATATTTATTCATACATTATTACTAGATACCAAAATGCAGGTAGTTGTAATATACAATAAAAAGAAAAAAAAAAAAAAAGTCGAAAGGCTTCATTCGCTAACTGGCAACTCGCACCTCAATCGGTAGTTCAAACTCGAAAAACCGTTAGAAAAACTTACTTTTTCGAAGTTTTTTTTAGACGTTTGATATTTCCTTAGTTTAAGAAAGTATATTGTGTCCAATGTTTAACAAGATTGTTACACGAGATCAAATTGAACTAGTCGAAAGGCTTCATTCGCTAAGTGGCAACTCGCGCCTTAATCGGTAGTTCAAACTCGAAAAACCGTGAGAAAAACATACTTTTTTGAAGTTTTTTTTAGACGTTTGATATTTCCTTAGTTTAAGAAAGTATATTGTGTCCAATTTTTAACAAGATTGTTACACGAGATCAAATTGAACTAGTCGAAAGGCTTCATTCGCTAACTCGCAACTTGCGCCTAAACCGGTAGTTCAAACTCGAAAAACCGGAAGAAATACATATTTTTTCGAATTTTTTTTTTTAGACTTTTGATATTTCTTTAGTTCTGGAAAGTATTTTTCCATATTATGACCAATTTTTAACACGAATTCTACATCAATTCAGCTGCTGTAATGGGGATCGAACCCAGGACCCTGTAATCAATTGCGATTCGTGAGATTCGACCAAAGCGTGCTCCGTAATAATGAATTAATACAAATTAATGACGTTATAATATTCAATTTTAAACTGAGAAAAATTTCTGTTTTGAGGTCTGAGGCTTCATCAAACACTAATTCTATAACTCCCATTTTGGTCTATCCAGATACGTTTCAGATTTTATTGGGTTGTCCGGAAAATAATGCAGGATTTTGGTATTAAACAAAAAAAAAGAAACTAGTTACTTTAAAGCAATGTTCTTTAATCAAAATAATTTCCNTACAAATGAGTAATCCTGTAAACGTAAACAGAATATTTTATATAGATTTTTTTTAATGAAAACTTAAAATCCTGCATTATTTTCCGGACAACCCAATACAATTCTGTTGCTCGGACTGTGTGACACTAAATGATGTTGGTGAAAAGTTGAAACGCGTCTGAAACCTAACTACACAGACCAAATTTATTCTAAATGAACGAACTATATCTATAAATGAAAAGCATGTTTGCCTATTTATGATTTAGCCTACTCAGAATATCAATACGCTAATTTCTAAAGACAATCCTCCTATTCATTCCAATTTTATGATTTAAAATTGGCCTTATGTAATTCCAAATAAATAATCTTTTTATTTTTAAATTGTCACACCACAGCTGAGCCAGAGATTTAATTTTTAATTTAATGTTCTTTGTCGAAATGTAACGGAAGGTGTTGAAAGAATTTATACCTGTTATAAAAAACGGGAAGAAGAAATATGTCAAGTTCTGTAAGTAAAAGTCTTGACATTTATTTCTCTTAAGGGAATGAGTGACAAGGCAGATTTGAAAATCTCGGTTTATGGCGTCCCCTTAATCCAGAGGCCCGTCCTGCAAAAGTATAATCGGGTTCAAAAGGCGAAGGGGACTTGGCCCGTGGGCAGGTTTAAGCCGTATTTCAATCTAACCATCGGAAATTGGAATTTCACACCGTCGAAACGCGGGAGCGGCTCGTTATAACAAACAGGGTCGTTTCCGCTCGGTGGCGTCGGCTGATTGCAGCTCTTTTTAGCCTCGGGCTGGCACCTCGTCCAGAAAGTCGTCGTTTCACTTGACTGGACTCCTGACTGGATCAATTAGAGGCAATTCGTTTTGTATTTTTTACGACCGCCGAGAGGACGGGGGTGGGGAATTGGACGAGGATAAATGACAAAATCTCTTTCCATGGTGCCATTTCCCATCTGTAGGGGATGGAACGATGATTGCTTTCCTCCGAATTGCCTAAACTACTTCGATCACCTGTATAATTCAAAAAATGCCATACGTTTGTCTACGGTTGAAAACATGATAAGACGAAAATCTAAATAAATACAATCTAAATAATTGAATGTGGACACTAATGATCTCAATCACTTCCTTCAATATTATAATTTTATTTTTGTAACAGGGTTCGTGTAGTGCCCTGAAAAGGGGGCTGTTGAGTCATGATATGTGCGAGCGTGTGCCGTTTGCACCTTCTAATGGCTTCTCCATTAGTGATGAGAACCCGTCGGCGATTCTAAGCCGGCTGACCTCCTGATTAATTGGAGAGACTCTTACTGACCATTGGTTACTGCTAGAAAAGGTGGGAGTCGACGTTGGGGTGACTATTGGTGGAAGCTTCAGTAAGCACCAGAAGTCATTACATCATGTAAAACAGATCAAGATAAGGCCAATTGGAACGAAAACCCTCAGCTTTCGAGGATGCTCCTTCATGAGGATTTTGAAACTTCTATAATTTAAAAGGTTAAATAATTTGACAACATATTTACAAAATTGAAACCGTCGGTATAAAGTATAACATAACTACGATTGTCAATTAATAAAATCAAACGCTCGTTTAGTATAACTAAATATAACCTCGATCTAGTTATCCGATGCAGTAGAGCAAATACAGCCATCTATTTAACATAAATTTAACATAATAATGCCAGCAATACTTTTCATAAATTTATTAGATTTCGTGGTCCGCTTGACCAAACAAATTCTTTTCAAATAATTAATTTTTAATTAAGGTTTTGGTTGAGATAAAAAGTCAGTGTCGCAAGAGGGATTCGAACCCACGTCCTTCTGCTAAATACGCCGCTGCTCTATCTACCACTTGAGCTATCGTGACTTCGATCCACTGGGACACTAACTTACCATAGAAATGTTGAATGATGGAGTGAGAGCGGTGTTGAATCCTTTTTTAAAAAAGGATTTCACTAACTTCCCATCGCAACCCATCTTTTGAATTTTCCCTCCTTTTTGCCATTTTTCAAATCTCGTGTAAAATATTTTATTCTCGGCGACAAATGAAATGGCCAGGGAGAGCTTTAGTGAAGTATACTTCATTTTGTTTATTACATTTATTAGGTTTCGTGGTCCGCTTAACCAAATAAATTCTGTCCAATTAATTAACTTTTATCCCAGTGGATCGAAGTCACGATCGAAGTCAAGTGGTTCATAATTGTTGGCGACTTAAATTTATGAATATTGATGCTAACCTTATTAATGAAAATTTAGGTTAACTGTTAAGTATTACCACGGTGTAAACCCTTACAAAATTTTAATGGCTCTGTTCACAAGGAAAGGTTCGATGGAAGATCTAAAAATTCCATGCCTAACCGGAACACAGATTTAATACTCGAAAGAAACCAAATATCAACAGTCAATAGATAAGCGGCCATAGAATGTAATTAAAACTATCCGATGAACCAAACGCGCCTTTGTTTTGTGCTGACGACTGTGTGCTTAAAGCTGGGGACTTTACACCCGTGTCATAAAATCAATTTTGAGATAGGGGTTGGCGATATGGTAGATCAAGACCGTGCAGGCAAGGGGTTTAGGCTACTACCAGGCTTGCCTCAACGGAGGCAACAACATCAACTGCGGCCTTGGAGGTGTGTTAGTTAAACCTTCCCCCACTCCCTATTCTAATCCAAGGAGGAAGCCATCGGCTCACATGCTCCTAAATGGTCAACCATTTGCAAAGGTAGGACATGTCAACGAAAGGCGGAAACTGAGGCGTGGCCGTAATAAGTTTGCAAAAACTCCAACCTACAACTTCACTAACAAGTACAAGGTACTTACACCAGAAAAGGAAGATTGGGCTAATGAAATACATCTGAAGGCTAATTATGATATACTGACGGCTTACAAACGGATAAAGGAACAAGAGCTGTATTCCTCGGGAAGAATCCAAAGACTGAACTGATTGTAATTTACTGATTGTAAATACACCACATTTTCTAGTCTAAAATCATACAAATCGAACACAAAAGACTAGGAAGACATTCCAGGATGATAGCCATTATAAGGTTGGCCCTAGGAAAACAATTTAACTACTACTTATTATTCTAACATTTTATTATCTTTAAGGAAAGTACATAAATGAATTTTGTTTCTGGTCGAATATACAATAATGGTATATGAGGGCTTCCTATCAAGTGTAGGTTCCAAAATTACCCATAAACTTGCAGTAAGGTCTAGGTTCCTATCTTCAGGTGTTACAATTACCCAAACTATTCTACGAATACAGGATTGCCTAAACTACTCAGCCTGAGAGGGACAAAACACAAGACACTCACCCAGTATCAGCAAGACGGCAGCGATCATCTTCTTCCCAGAGTTAGAACAAGACTGACTCAACGTCCGCCGCGTGAAATGGGATCCATCTGTCTCATATTTCTTCCGTCCCAGTCTATACACATTTTCTACAACTTTAAATTAAACTAAAACTAATTGTCTCCCGTTTTTTTTTTTTTTTTGACTGGAGGAGTTCCCTTCTCAGCACTGCAGCTGAGCTGTACAGCTTGAGCCCCCGTTGTAACGGGTGTTCTTCCATCGAAGAAACTCATTTTTGAAGGGGGTTGGGACCAAATTCAGGGTCGCTGAGATCCCATCCCGCCCTAATTTGCTTGCCTAAACTACTCAGCCTGAGAGGGACAAAACACAAGACACTCACCCAGTATCAGCAAGACGGCCGCGATCATCTTCTTCCCAGAGAGGGGGTTGGGACCAAATTCACGGTCGCTGAGATCCCATCCCGCCCATTCCATTGATGAGTGACGTGTCAATTTCTTTCAATTGCGGCCACCGGTCCCCATAGGCGTCAGAAAAAGTCCAGAGGCGACGGTGGGGATCGAACCCACGACCGCGGGATCTACTAGCCGAGAGTCTGACGCCTTAACCACCCTAATTGTGTCCCATACACTACAGCCATAATTTCCGACCGTCAGGAGGCACTTGAGGCCTTATACAAGATAAAGACAAAAAGCGTATGGAATTGTGTTATATCCCTGGCAAAAATCAGTGACACCAATGACTAGTCCCTGTGGATTCGAGACATATAGGCGAGAGAGAAACACGTGGTCCTAAAAAAGAGGCAAAACGAATTCTCTAGATCCCGAACCCTACCGTGGCCTAGCACTTTGCCACATAAAAGGTCATCCATTAAACGGATCCTTATTGAGTAGTAAACTTGATGGAGGAACACCCGTGGCAAGGTCAAGAAGATAAGCTTAGAAGGGATATCCGCAAAACTTACAAAGGAATTACTGGAAGGAAACATAACAGAACCAGGACCCACGACGGGCCGCCTAAGGAGGCGCATGCACCGGATAGGGGTTCAGACAGAATGGAAAGTATGCAGATACTGCCAGGAAGAAGAAGAGACCGCAGAACAAATTTTTTGACGTGACAACGTCTTATAAATCGGTAACGCTAGCAGGCATTCGCAAAAAAGTATTTGTAAGTGTCTAGGAGTAGATTGTTGCAACTAGGAGAGGAAAAACCGCAAGAACCTATAGTAAGGAAACACTGGTAAGACAATGAAGGTTGACTAAAAACCTGAAGCTGGACTGTGACTGACACACGGTGGCAATTATGAGCTCTATAAAAAATAGAAGAGCACAACATATGTTCTCAGGTCGAAGTGCGGAAGACCTCGGAGCCGTCTCATTTATCCCCATCCGTATCCCCTAGGTAGTATCAGGGATGTAGTAATCAATACATTTTTGATTATATAACTGCCCAGGTTTTAACCTTTTATTAGGATTTAGACTTTAGAACAACTGTTGTATTTCTGAACGATCGAGTTCATTATTAACCGATTCGGCTATTTCGACCTTTCGTTTCCGATCCATTAAAAACTAATGCAATTGGTTGAAATATATCCCGTGCTATCTCCAATTTGACGAATCCCTTTCGCGCATTTGATGAATGATCTGTCCGCCTTCTTTTTCTGATAAATAAAACGGAACGAAAATGTCCGAGGAAGACTTTATAACAATTATTCCGAGCTAAATGATCCGGCTATGCCTTGTAACAAATTCTTATCTATTACAGACGAAACAAGGCCAAAACAAGTCACTAGGGGTATTCACTATCTTTATGTTAACCCTGTTATATCTGTTAGGTCCTGTTGGATCGACGTAGACTTGCAAGAATCTGTTTATATCACTGTCGAAAAATTAACGTTAAAGATGTCATGTCGAAAATGTAGTCACATTGCTATCCGTTAGGGCGTAGGTAACCAACATGGCAGCCATGAATATAACAGCTGTTTTTTGTTTAAACGTTTTTATTCTCAAATACGCATTAATATGCATTTATATATTTATATTTATATATTTAATATACATACGAATACATTTATTTTATTAATTTTGTAGTGTTGGGTAAATTAAATAAAATAAATTCCACCAAAAACTATTTATTAAAAAATTCTTTCTATAATAAAAAAAGTAAACAAATATTTTCCTATAATTAAAAAAAATAAAAATAAATAAACAAATACTTTCCTAATAAGCCAAATATATTTAATTATTTTAAAAAAACGAGCTTTGTCTATATACAAAATAAATAAAAAATATATATAAACTAATTCTCTTCTGTTCAAAACGATGAGCTCATATAATTTTGAAAAATTATAATTCGTACGTACGATATAAAAAAAATTTACACACTTCTTCTTTTCTGGTTTGCGCAGACTCTCCAGGCCACTTCTTTCGTCCTTTCCGTTTCTCGCTCGACTCCCCCACCATTCCTCATAGAGCATCTTCCTTTTCCAATTGTTTCGCATTGAACGATGGGATATTTCAGCAGTAGGGGTTTGGCGACAATTTGAATGTTCGGCGCCACAACTATTCCCCCCCGCATACAAAGAAAAAAAATGAAGAATAAAAGAAATTCCTTGACATGTAGGAGTGGTGATGTCCAAGCCGGATAGTTGTTGAGTATGATTTTCCCTTGATGTTGGTGATTCAGGAGTCGGCAGAGTTGGTGAAGAAGCCTCGCTGGATGTTGAAGGTTGTGATGATGAGCTATCTTTAGTCAACGTTGGTAATTGAGGAGCTTCCAAGATACCATAAAGGAATGGGAAAGAGAGGGAAATAACTCCCTCAAAAATGGCACCATCCTTTGGTACACAGATGGATCTAAAACACAGGAAGGTACGGGGGCAGGAGTGTTCGGACCCGGAACCAAATACTCAGAACCCATGGGAAAGCACACCAGTATCTTCCAAGCAGAAATTCATGCAATTGAAAGATGTATCCAATTCAATCTAAATAAAGGANAAGCCCAAATGTGCCCCATATGTACTATTATGATAATATTCAAACAAAGCCAGATTCGAGCAGTAGGGGTTTGGCGACAATTTGAATGTTCGCCGCCATAATTTCTAACCTATCCTTACACTTTCATTCATAATAGATACATCCTCTATCCTATAAAGTTATAAGGTGTTAGACGTTAGGACACAAGTTAAGTATATCAGCACGAAGTGATGCGTGTCATTTGTTAGTACTTTTCATAGCATTTTGAATGAAAGAGTTGATTAATTTTTTTTACTAACTTCTGGCATCTTACAATTTGGCACAAAAAAAACCAAATGAAACAGCAAGAACTGTTGTAGCTTTATATTTGGTTCTACCAACCGCCACGCTCAGCATTGGGAAAAAATTAACGTTAAACATGCTAAGCAAAGAAGGGGTCGTTCAAAATCTTACTGGACATTTCTCTATTGAGTTAACATCTAACAAACATCATGAATACCCCTTTAATATTAAAATTAAATGTTCTCGCGATCACGTCCCATACGTTTTTGTTGGAATCATATCTTTTGTACTGGCCAATTCATTGTGATAATCCCTACATCCTTTAACAACCCGGTGACAACTCGAATTGTGCATTATTACTATGTTTTAACCAATAAATGGCGCGAATGGGACCACAGCTCCCAGAAGAATGCCATCAACGTGCCTTAGTGCAGTCAGAGATCCATTCTGTGCTTTAATCAATCCGGTAGGTCCGTTCTGTCTTTGAAAAGGCTATGACTCAAGCATGGCACATTAAGTATAGTGTTCTTCACGACTTCTCCACACACGATACTGGTCATCTGATTGCCACAAACCAAACCGGCTGAAGAGAGGACAACCCCACCATTGTTCAAGATTAAAGAATCAAGTGTCCAAGTGGGATGCTCATTTCCGAATAGTCACCTTACTACTCGATACCTCTTCAGTAGTAGAGAACGTGATGCGGCACGTCTAGAAATTAAGATCTCACGAAGCCTTCTGATGACTGTTTTAGAGTAGAGCTCACTTTTACTTTATGGACAGTTTGGAGTTGACTACCCATGTAGGAAGCCGTTAAATGATTTTCGTAGTGCGATAAGAGCAATTAAACTATCGTCCTAGCTGTGGTAGATCTCGGTCGACCACTATCTTCTCTTCGACCTTGACTTCCTGTGGCCTTAAACCCGTGTAGACCATCGCGGATGGTAGAGCACACCCACGACTTGGGCTATCAAACGGAACCTACACCCCTCATTGGCCAAATCCCGAGCGAGAACTCGACTTAAACCCATGGTTTAAGAAAACATTAACAATTAATTTTCTATTCAAATTTATGTATGGTGTTTAGTGGCCGTTAACCATTGATTATTTGGAGATCGTGAGGTCTGGTATGACGTAGGTTTTAGAAAAACATTTTCTTTATCATGACAACTTATCTCGTACAACGTATCGATCTTTATTGAGATCATCTTCACGGCTCAAAGTGTTTGTTTTCCGTGTAGATGTGTCCAGAACTCTAGCCTAGACTGGCACTCTCAACACGACACACAAGAATGACACATCTACACGGAAAACACTTTGAGCCCTGAAGATGATCTCAATAAAGATCGAAACGTTGGCATGGTAAAGATAATATTTTTCTAAAACCTATGTCACACCAGACCGCACCTCACGATCTCCAAATAATCAAATTTATGTTTTCATCAAAGAAAACAATTTAAAAAACCAATTAACTCATTCGACAAGTTGGCTCTGAAAAGAATGAAATTGACGATGAAATATTTTGCTTTATTTTTAATGTAAAGGATTAAAAACACTCTATAAAGTTAACTAACAATAATGTTGTGTGTTCACGTTTTAAGACAATTAATCTTTATATTTTTTTAGTGGATATATTTTTTTTTTTTTAAGAAGAAGAAAAATAACTTTATTCTGGGACTGGTGTCCCCTTAGAATAATTTACATGAGACAAAATATAATAACCTTCTATGAAGTCACATAATTTAAAAAAAAAGGAAAAAAAAAGATAGATAGAAATCGAGGCACAATGTATGCCAGTAAGGCGGGCCAGAAGAGAAAATTACGAGGTATATTAAACAAAGACAAAAANCCAGCCCCGACCCAATTTGAGACACAAGTGAAGACGGGGATTCGCCTGGGCTGACCGGTATCCCTCGTATCTCAACCGATCTGCATTTAGAGAATTGTTCCGAGAGGTTGAGACGAGCTTCGAGTTCAGAAATTCGAGTTTTCAGGTTGCAGTTTTCTTGAGAGAGTTCCTCGAACGTCTTCTTCGATGATTCGAGGTGCTCCTCAATCTTTGTTAGACGGTCAGAGTTTTCTGAATGATATATTAGCTAGTAAGAAGGCATTGTGGTGTTCCTTGATAAAAACTCCTTACTTTTTCATGAACTCTTCCAACAGCTTTCGCTTTGTTCTCCTCAGTATCTTGTCCGTTGTGGGAAATCTTAACATGACGTAAGGACAGACTTTCAAGGAAGAGACTGAGTGTTTGTCCTAAAACTTACTTAACAACATAAAAATTGTTGGAAAAATTTATGAAAAACGAAAAAGTGTGTATTTAAAATTTTGTTTGTACATACGAAATAAATGCTCGTATTTTATTTTTAATCAAATAAAGTTATTTAACATTTTCAAAGCCATGTTTTTTAATTCAATTAAACCATGCCGCTAGACTCAATTCATTTTTCAAGATATGAAGTCATTAGTTCGAATAATCGTAGATATTTACTGAGATATATAAATCAAAATAAATTTATATAAATAGATATTTCTGTATTTAATAACTAGTGCTCATCATCAGAGAAGTTTTGAGCCGAAATACACAAGACCTTCAAGAGATACTGGCACCTTCCGCAGTATCTAAGTGTCTCCTTTACAGTAATAATCTTTAAAAAAAACTGAACAGTCAATTTCTCCTGGGGAGGATAACAATCCTCAATAAAGAGGGCAAAAAATTAAATTTGGAGGCGCCGGGTATCGATCCCGGTACCTCTCGCATGCTAAGCGAGCGCTCTACCATCTGAGCTACGCCCCCTGTTATACCGCTATGGTTCGGGTTTACACCAAATATCAATTTATTCGGGTCAATCTGAGAGAAAGTGACCAGTTACGCAAACTGGATTATGAAAGAAAGAAATCAGCCTATATGAGTGTACCGTGAGGGTTAGTATCATGTCAAACATCAGGGAATTATTTGAAGTCAGTGCTGTAGGTATGACAATGAGTTGATGGAATGCTTTACTGATCAAAACTGGTCATTTTACTGACCGTCTACTGTCGCTGTTTTACGTTTAACTTTTAATTATCAGTTTCTCAAAGGTAACTCATTTCAAACGACATTTACACTCAAACTGGTTCTTTCTTCCATACTCAATGGTTTCTTGTGTTAAAAAATTGTAGTCATTTTTTTGAACACTAAGAAGACATTTGGCATTTTTGACCATTTTAATTCAAAAGTTGGTTCATATGAATGAAAGTACTTTTAATCTTTTTAAATCATATCTCTCTGATAGGGCTTACAAGACAAAAATTGGATTCCTGTGCTACATTTTAAACAATTAAATGTGGATTGCCACAGAGTAGTGCCACATTTTAGGTTCTATCTTTTTCCTTATTTATACTAACAATTTATGAAAATAGAACATTTCTGGGAAATCTTTATTTAGCTGATGACACTGCTATTATTTATTCCGCAAAATATTATACGAAATTAGTACCACTATAAATAAATCATTTTTGTATACAGGGTGAATTGCTACTCGTGCTACAAACTTCTCCAGTAGATTCTTCACCCTAAAATGAACAAAAAAGTTCATATTGTCCATGGTCCGATTCTCAACCATTTCAGAGTAATTTCGCTTTTTATCGATTTTGAAAGATATCACGTCCTGGCGTCGGAAAATCGTGATATCTTTTAATCTAAACATTTCTCTGAAAATCTAATAGCACCGTTGAAATTCCCGTTAATTTTTCAATAAGAAGATGACGGTGGCAAAATGTTTGGGCTAATTTTTTGTGTTTTATTTCAGCCAGAACTACAAAAAGAGTGGAAAATTGTGTAAATCGGAAAGTGTATAAAGTAATCCAGAGTTTCTAATTTTAGTCTCAGAAGGCAGCAAATTTGAGGAAAACTACCTGATTTAATAACGCTTCCAACGCACTCGTCATTTTCTTATTTAGTGGTTGTGAGACCAAGATGTTGATGACAAAAAGAGAAAAAATGGTGGTTCAAGGATTGCTAATGTTTGAGAGTGACTTGCTACTCGTGCTACAAACTTCACCAGTAGATTCTTGACCCTAAAATGAACAAAAAAGTTCATATTGACCATGGTCCGATTCTCAACCATTTCAGAGTAATTTCGCTTTTTATCGATTTTGAAAGATATCACGTCCTGGCGTCGGAAAATCGTGATATCTTTTAATCTAAACATTTCTCTTAAAATCTATAAGCACCGTTGAAATCCCCGTTAATTTTTCAATAAGAAGATGAAGGTGGCAAAACGTTTGGGTCTTTCTTCCTTGACCTTCTAGCTGTTTGTAAACTTCTTAAGCATTACATACTAAATGGGCATTAAATTAAATTAAAAAATTTCAATGGAATTATGATTTTGATTCTCTCTAAAAATTAACGGGGATTTCAACGGTGCTTATAGATTTTAAGAGAAATGTTTAGATTAAAAGATATCACGATTTTCCGACGCCAGGACGTGATATCTTTCAAAATCGATAAAAAGCGAAATTACTCTGAAATGGTTGAGAATCGGACCATGGTCAATATGAACTTTTTTGTTCATTTTAGGGTGAAGAATCTACTGGAGAAGTTTGTAGCACGAGTAGCAATTCACCCTGTATAAAAGATTGATTTGATAAAAATTCTTTGCTTTTAGAGCAAAAAAAGTTTTAAAAGGCTATATTCTTAAGAAAATTTAATTAGCTAAAGCTTTTATTTTGTGGTGGTTTAGGAATAGGTTAAAAGATAATGAAATTATGCAACAAGTCGAAAACAAACATGTTTTTTGGCCACGAAAATTAAAGTAATTGTTTTTGTTCCCCTACAGAAAGTATATATTCCATGATCGCTGATCACCATGTAATTTTTTTTAAACCATGTAAATTACTATAAAAGTCACAAATCCTAGCTATAACGTTCGAGACCATTCGAGACAAAAATAGTTCAAACTTGAAATTGTTTGATACATTTGATACATCTTCCATCTGTACAATAAATCTGTAGTATAAAAAGAATCTTCCTTTATCTAATAGGTTCACAGATTTAAAAAATTAAAGGCTTGATGGGTCTTAGGAGTAATAATAATAAATCTTAGGGGCGTCGGTGGCCGCAACGGTTTAGGCGTTGACACGGCCCTCATCACTGTAAGGTGAAGGTCCTGGGTTCGAATCCAGCGGCCCTGCATTCGAACCCAACGTACTTACAAATGGGCTTTTTTTCAAAAACACCGGCACACCGAGGGTTGATATAACCTCTGCTGTTGCGAACCCTCGTAAAATTAAAAAAAAAAAAAAATATTTTGCGTAATGCGTGGTATTTTTAATTTTATTTTACCCTTATACTATTTTATGTTTAATGTATATTTGAAGATAAAATGCTTCTTATATTTAATGCAGACTAGGTGAAAAAGTTGCAAGTTTTAATTTGATCCTTATAATTTTATTAGTTTTATAACACCGAAAAGGCCCTTATTTCAAATGATAAATTCAATAAACGTGGAAGAAAAAAAATGAAAATCTTTTAAATTATTTCGTTAAAAAGTATCTTGAAACCCTTACAACAAAATTAGGAAAAACAAATAAAATGAAAGTTCATCTTGAAAAAATTCAGAAGAAATTGTACGTTCCCGACCTTATCCTTTAAACCTTTAAACCCTCCACAGACTAGGGAAATGAAAAAAATTGTTGATCAATTGCTAAACGAAGGCACTATAGTTCCATCGTATTCAACTCATTCTAGACCTGCCTTTTTAGTACCTAAACCGGGAAAAAAAGAATTTTGTTTGGTATGTGACTATAGGACAATCAATAAAATCATAAAATTCGTCAAATATCCCCTCCCCACTTTGAACTCTGTTGTTGATCATTTAAAGGGTGCAAAATATTCCACTGTAGTAGATTTAAATCAATCTGTTCACCAAATTGAGTTATGTGAAGAAAGCTCAAAGTTAACTTCTTTCATTGTTCGGGAAATATAAATACAAATGCGTCCCTTTCGGCATCCGAGCAGGATCAGGATATCTTTCTATGTTAATAGATAAATTATTTGAAAAAGAAAAGATTAGTTTTATTTGGAATTTTGTGGATGATATTCTCGTTTATACAAAAGGAACATTAAAAGATCAATTGCAACACTTGCATACACTTTTTAGTCGTTTAAAAGAAGCTAACATTACCGTACATCCGGACAAACTACAACTAGCAAAAACCTCAATTAAATTTTTAGGACATACCATCTTACACAATGCTATAGCAATAGACCCAGATAGAGTGAAAGATATTTTACACATCCCGGTTCCAACAAATCTAAAAAATTTCAAGTTTTGTGGGATCTATTAACTACTATGCCAAATTCTTACTCAATTTGTCTCTAGTCCTAGCTCCGTTAACTGACTTAAAAAAGAAGTCGTCTAAATTAGAGTGGACACTTACGCATGACAAAGCTTTCCAGAAGGCAAAAACTTTATTATCAACAGCACCAATATTACAATTACCAGACTTTGACAAACCGTTCTATCTGACAACCGACGATAGTCATTCGACAACAAGCTCGGTATTAGCTCAAAATTATGATAACATTTTATTACCAATCGCATACTTTTCTACTAAATTACGTAATGCCCAGTTAAATTATAACACATGTGAAAAGGAGTTATTCGCCATTATTGCTTCAATTAATCATTTTTCTCCCTACTTAAAACATGCAAAATTTTTTCTACGCATAGATTGCTCAGCTCTTACGTGGCTTATAAACAATCCTAAAGGTTTAACGGGTAAACTACCTGGATGGGTATATCTTCTCCAGGGCTATGAATTTTCAGTAGAACATATAGCGGGAAAAACAACAAAACAGCCGATTTATTGTCTAGACAGGTTTCTGTAAACGATCCTGCAACAGAAGCATTTTTAAAAAAACAGTACGAACAAGACATACAAGCAATTGGCCAGGTTTGATAATGCTTAAATTCCCGGAATTATTTTTTGTCTATTGAGAAATATCA
The DNA here is from genome assembly GCF_000648675.2 of Cimex lectularius. Taxonomy (NCBI): domain Eukaryota; kingdom Metazoa; phylum Arthropoda; class Insecta; order Hemiptera; family Cimicidae; genus Cimex; species Cimex lectularius. The sequence continues at coordinate 74,563 of NW_019392955.1, read as the reverse complement.
AAAGGAAGATAAAGACCTGAATCTAATTTATAAGAAACTTATTAATAAAATTGAAGTCCCGTGTTACTTTTTAAAAAATAAAATTTTACATTACAAAAATCACAAAATGTCTACTGCAAAGATGGTATTACCTACAGTTCTTTATCCCATTGTATTTGAATACTTTCATTCTTCGGAAATCGGTGGTCATCTAGGCTATAAAAAACATTAAACAAGATAAAAGAACACTTTACGTACACTTAAATGGCTTCGGACATAAAAATGCAATACAGAAATTGTGTGATTTGTGCCCAAACAAAAGCATACACAGGGAACAATAAACATGTTCTTGAATCTCAGATTGAAGCCAACTTTCCAATGCATAAATTGTATATTGACCTGGCCCATTTCCACGCAGTAAAGAGAGTCATGCACAGCATTTATTAGTTTGCATTCATGCCTTCTCCAAATGTGTGATGGCTAAGCCATTATATAGCGCCACGGCATTTCGTGTCATTCAAGCTTTAAAAAGGCACATTTTCCCATGCTTTGGTATCCCTAAGATTATAGTCAGTGACAGAGCCACAATTTTTAGATCCCAAGTATACAAAAAACTTTCCCACCATTCAAATAGTCTTGCCCAAGCCCTGTCCGATAGAACCCATCCCTACAACCCCATAAGGCGTCTTAAGAGGAAATGGCCCCGCGACCTCCTTTCCGAGGTATATATATAGTTGTTCATATATATAGTTGTTCATGTATACGCAAATTACATATTGTAAATAATAATTACAGATTGTAATAAAAAAAAAGAAAAAAAAACCTTTTAAGAAATTATTGTAAGGGCATTCCTCTCGCTTCCTAAAACTAACTTCCTAAACTCCTTCTTTCCCGTCACCTTTAACCTTAGATTCAACAAAACGAAAGCAGTACGGTAAACGAACGGGAAGATTACTACCCAAGATCTCACCACATCATCATAAGCATCACGAACTGAACCTGAACGATAGGCCTTAAAGAGCATCATGTTAGCCACCGTTGTGCAGCGTACAGCTTCAATTGTTGAAAAGGACAGAGACTCCTTCAGAACATCATCATCATTTCAGCCACCATTGTCCAGCGAGCAGCTTCAATTTTTGAAAACGGCAGTCTCCTTCAGAACAACATCAGCCACCGTTGTCCAGCGTAGCAGCTTCAACAAATGAAACCGACGGCGTCTCCTTCAGGAAAACTCATCCTAAAACACTCAGCTCTCAGAGCTGTGTTTTTTACCGAGGTGGTGGAGTATTGTAAAGATCAAACATTCTTTTTAAAAAAATCCAATTTCACCAATTTAAAAAAACAAAATTGTCAGAGGCGCCTTCCAATCACTCCCATGATCCAACGGGTTCCCTATCGATAGGGCGTTGCAAGAAAACAAAAACAAAAAGGCATTCCGAGTTTGGAGCTCCATGAAAGTACTTGGTACCATCCGGTGAGTCAATTCCCTTTTTTCTGTGAAAAGAAATCATTTCCTTTTCCATCATCTGGGAGCCCGCTCCTTTCATTAAAAAAATAGATAAATTTTTGTTTGATAAAATTATTAAAATAGGTTTTAAAAAGCTTTATATATTTGATTTATGCTAAGAGAAGCAATTATGTTCATTTTTCCTGCGGTTTCATTCTTTTCATTTTAGTTCAGAGGAATTTCTTATTTTATTTTATTTTTCATAATAAAAGTAATTTTTTTTATGTTCCAAATTTTTTATTTATTTCTTTTCCTCATCAAATTTCAATTTGTGGGCTTACTTCAAGCACAAGCCATTTTAGAACTTCAAAAATACTTTATAAACATACCAACATACCTACATAGTGAAATGTCGAGGTATGTTTCTCGATAAAAGGCTGTCATGGAACCCCACATGTATCTCTAGGTCTCGAACCCTACGCACCGATCACAAAATTCCTTTCATCAAAGAACATCCTTTCCCGTTTCATAAAATTCCATAACTCCATAAATATACCCAACAAATAGCCTCCCTAAAAAATCTCGTTGGGTCAACCCGCCGCCTAAATCGACAGTGACCAAGGGATTTGCTTAATAACGACTAGGTTAGGTCGTCATTGGGCGACTTACCTTTTCCCGCCTTCACGCAATTTCTGTATTGTATTATGGTGTTTGTGTACGTCAATGCATATATGTACACGATTTTTTTTATTCGACATTATATATATATATATATATATATATATATTTCTCAAGATGACGAAACTCCCCGGCTTCCTGACTTGTTTCTGTTCTGCCCGTAACTTCGAGACTGACTGTCCCTTCGCATTCGCATGTCATCAAACCTTAGGTCCTCCCTTTCTGTTACTGTACGCCAGGGAGAATCGTAGGTGATCTCAACTGATAATCTTGAGGTTATGTCACTGTGATTTACAACATATATATACATATTTTGTTGGTTGCTTCTTCCGGAGGTACAAATAACAAAATACACATATAGAAACACGGGTGAAGAAAATCAGAAAACTTATTTTTTAATTTTTAACAAATTCCTAGGAGGATTGTACCCTATATACACCCTGTATATACCCTAAAATCGTTTAAATTGTTTTTTTGATTATTTGGAGAGGTGCGGTCTGGTGTGACGTGAGTATTAGAAAAACATTTTCTTTATCATGCCAACGTTTCGACCTTTATTGAGATCATCTTCAGGGCTCAAAGTGTTTGTTTTCCGTGTAGATGTGTCAATCTTGTGTGTCGTGTTGAGAGTGCCAGTCTAGACTAGTCTTCTACAGACACATCTAGACACAGTTTAATTCACCTTAGCACAATTCCTATTATGTTAAGGAATTAAGGTTCGGAGGAACTGGTAGAACGCGCCGTAAAAGTCACTCAGAATTTTCCAATATAAAATAAACCACGAATAAACGACACAAAGTTATTATCCAAAGAATTGAATGACAGATTATTTTTAAAATTGTCATATTTTCATGTATTTAAATACAAATTACATTTCATAAATCCTTAAACTTGTATTATCCGCGACTAAATTATTGCCACAATTTACTACAAATAAATAGATCTAATTTTTTTTTTAATTTTTAACAATTTTTAACAAATTTTTTCATATAACTGGGTATTTAAACATATTTATGAAAATATAGTTAATATCAGTAATTTCAGAGCTTGAATCAATTACAAACATTTATTCATTCGTACATTCTTGTCTCAAGAGATTAAGTTTCTCAAAGTTTTATTTTTTAAATTAATATTATTGTTTACTTATTTTATTATAATAAAAAAGTCATTGTTAATTTACAACTCCTGCTATCCGGACAGCTACCTATACTTATGGAAAGTAGGCTAAAATGGAAGAATAACGAACTACTTTTGTAATTATGTGCTATTTTTTTAAATCTTCGATTTTGAATTAAAATTAAAGTATTACGTATAATTTTTAGTGTAAATAAATTGTGATTTACAGAACTTGTTTACATTCCTGGATACGGTTGATTCCACGTTAATCTTGCAAGTTTTTCACCTAGTCTGCATTAAATATAAGAAGCATTTTATCTTCAAATATACAGTTAACATCAAATTGTATAAGGGTAAAATAAATTTAAAAACCGCGCATTACACAAAATAATAAAAAAATTTTATGTTAACACAAAATTAGATGCAGGTACATGAGTTCAATAGTATTACTTTTGTTATTACTGTATTATCTTATCTATTTCCATTATGGCGACATAAAGATTTAGTATTGTTATTCTAAGACCCATCAAGCCTGTAATTTGTTAAGTCTGTGAACCTATCAAATAAAGGAAGATTCTTTTTATAGATTTTTTTTCTTCTTTTTTAAATAAAACGTTATTTCGAAAAAATTCGTTTGTGCATGCTAAAATGTTTTACTTTTGCCTTACATTCTGAGTTATTTGTTTGATAAAAATTTCATTTGGAGGCGCCGGGTATCGATCACGGTACCTCTCGAATGCTAAGCGAGCGCTCTACCATGTGAGCTACGCCCCCTATCGTACCAGAGATGTTCTGGTAACCCCAAACGACCATTGGGCGAATAAGAAAGAACTCCATCTAAAAATTACATGACCAGCGTTAAATAACCACAATATAAACGTCACGCCCACGAATATATTAATGGAAGATGGAAGATCAAATGTATCGAACAATTTCAAGTTTGAACTATTTTTGTCTTGAATGGTCTCGAACCTTATGGCCTGGATTTGTGACTTAGTAATTGACATGGTGATCAGCGATCATGGAATGTACGTTATATACCGGACCAAAAACAATTCCGTTATTTTTCGAGGCCAAACTACGTTTGTTTTCGACATTATTGCATATATCTCACTAGCCTGTGTTTTGATTAATTCTCTTCCAAACCATCAAAATTAATTTTTTATAATAAAAACAAATGAATTTTTGATGTCGGTTAATTTGGTTTATATTAAAATAACGTTGTAATTTATATAACGACAATAATATATATAGTTTGAAATAAAAATTTGAGTGTCCGGTTCTTTTGTCTTTGACAGTGCTCGATGCTACCCGACGAAAATCTGGACAGTGGGGATCGCAGAGCGTACAGCGTAGCGTTGCATAGCATTGGGCAGATATGTACTGGGGTAATACAATCTTATAGAAAATTGGACTTTGGATTTGCGTCGGGTAGCGTCGCATAGCGAGGCATCGAGTAGGTGTGTTTTCCGCTTACACCTGAACCCTTGCGACCACCGAACACTGTATTTTAAAATATTGAAATATCTTATTCATAAAATAACATCTCGTTCCACACTCCAAAATTTCTTCTTCTTTATTGGGCTCGAACGCCTATTAACCCGACATTTTATTGAACTATAATTTCCGAACAGGATAGTTGGCATAGCAGAAAGGGTGACGTAATTAAGGCTTAAGGGATATCAATAACATTTTAATTTTATTAATGTATCTGCGGCTAGATTAAAATTTTCGAAAAAGAAATGCAACATAATCTTAAAAACGACCACATAAGTCAAATAAGCATTTTTTTAATGAGACGGATGATGATAAAAACTAGGAAGTGGGAGGTTTCCCCAAACACTGCAACTTTCGAGCTTATTACTTTCCTAGTTTCTTAGTTTTCGATCCTTCTTGTAAGGTGTAGTAGGTCATCATTGCTGCAATTAAGTTTCCTGTTTATTTATTTATTTTTGCTTAACAAAACAACGAACAAGGCAAAAAGTTAAAGGAGTTATGAAGATATATTCTCCCAAAGACAAAAAATAATTTATTATAAATAATAAGTTTTTAAATGTTACGAAGAGGATTGACCAGTATTTTCAATGTTGAAGAGGATCAGGTTTAAGGTCTTGAATAAAGTTACAAATGTATGCCTTTTATTTTTGCTCGTAGACAGAGGGACCTCGACGGAAACATACTGTTTATATTAAATTTCACCTAATCAACTTTACTCCAAAAGAATTAGTCCATTAACATAAAAAAACCACAACTTCAATCGAAGAATCTAGTCAAAAAGCACATAATGGTTCAAATGTTCTGTGAAATGGATAAAAAAAGTTGTCTTCTCAAATATGTAACATTCAACATAACAGCATAATTCATCAGCAGTGCCCTGTTGATTTGACTATATGTCGCGAAAGCTCGACGAATTGTTTGCATAAATTTGTAACTTCATTCAAGACCATTAACCTGATCTTCTTCAACAATAAGTTTTTAACTACATGTCTGTCTCACGTCTCATTAAAACGGATAAAGTTAATATGCTTTATTTAATCCTAGGTTGGGTTAGAATGTTTCATTTCTTCTAAATCTTCCGATTGATTTTTCCACAACGAAGAGCTCAAAAACCTGATAGGAGGGGTATTCACGATCTTTGTGTTAACCCTGTTAGGTCTTGTTAGATCGAGAAAAATGATGACCTAGACCTGTAAGAATCGGCTAGTTAACATTGCTCGATCTAACAGGCCAGGACCAATGTTAGATGTTAGGTCGAAAATATAGTCACATTGCTATCCGTTAGGGTAGATAACCAACATGGCAGCCATGAATTTAACAGCTTTTTTTTTACACGTATTTTTATTCTTAAATACGCATTAATTAAATCAGACCTATACATTTCTTTTGTTAATTTCTGACCTGTCCTTGTACTCTCATTCATAATAGATATATCCCATATCCTATAAAGATGTAGGCTGTTAGGCGTTAGGATGCAAGTTAGATATGTAGGCACGATTTGAAGCGTGTCATTTGTTAGTACTTTTCGAGTGCATAGATAGCATTTTGAATGAAAGAGTTGATTAATTTTCTTTTTTTATTAACTTCTGGCATCTTACAGTTTAAGATTTACGATTAAATCATATATATGTGATCATCTTACGATTAAAAATATATATGTATATATATATATGTTTCCATAGGATGATGTAGATAATGGACCAATGAAATCGATATATATTCTTTCAAATACTCTAGTTGCTGGAGTGTTATGTAAATATTTTGGAAAAGGTAGGTTATTAGGTTTAATTTTTTTACATGTTTGGCATAGTCTAACTCTCTGTTTGATATCTTATTCATGTTCTTGTAGGTAAACAACTTTTTTATTTTTGACAAGGTTTTTTTAAAGCCCAAATGTGCCCCATATGTACTATTATGATAATATTCAAACAAAGCCAGATTCGAGCAGTAGGGGTTTGGCGACAATTTGAATGTTCGCCGCCATAATTTCTAACCTGTCCTTGTACTCTCATTCATAATAGATATATCCCATATCCTATAAAGATGTAGGCTTTTAGGCGTTAGGATACAAGTTAGAAATGTACGCACGATTTGAAGCGTGTCATTTGTTAGTACTTTTCGAGTGCATAGATAGCATTTTGAATGAAAGAGTTGATTAATTTTCTTTTTTTATTAACTTCTGGCATCTTACAGTTTAAGATTTACGATTAAATCATATATATGTGATCATCTTACGATTAAAAATATATATGTATATATATATATGTTTCCATAGGATGATGTAGATAATGGACCAATGAAATCGATATATATTCTTTCAAATACTCTAGTTGCTGGAGTGTTATGTAAATATTTTGGAAAAGGTAGGTTATTAGGTTTAATTTTTTTACATGTTTGGCATAGTCTAACTCTCTGTTTGATATCATTATTCATATTCTTGTAGGTAAACAACTTTTTTATTTTTAACAAGGTTTTTTTAAAGCCCAAATGTGCTCCATATGTACTATTATGATAATATTCAAACAAAGCCAGATTCGAGCAGTAGGGGTTTGGCGACAATTTGAATGTCGCCGCCATAATTTCTAACCTGTCCTTGTACTCTCATTCATAATAGATACATCCCGTATCCTATAAAGATGTAGGCTGTTAGGCGTTAGGATACAAGTTAGAAATGTAGGCACGATTTGAAGCGTGTCATTTGTTTGTACTTTTCGAGTGAGTAGATAGCATTTTGAATGAAAGAGTTGATTATTTTTCCTTTTTTATTAACTTCTGGCATCTTACAGTTCTACACAAAACAAAACCAAAACAAACAACAAGCTTTCAAGGACAGTAACGTTATAGCTTCATTTTTGGTTCTACCAAAAGGTAAAATTCGTAGGCATTGAAGGGAAAATTAACGTTCAACATGCTAAGAAAAGAATAGGACGTTCACGATTTTACTGTACATTTCTTTATTCGAGTTAAAACGAGTTATCTTAAAAAACATCGTAAATACCCCTATATTCTGAATAAAATGTTAATAGATTTATTTTCGAACAGTTCCACTAGTGTTAAGTCTGTGTGATTACGTTTGCTACTCAAACCTGACCAAGTTCCAACGAGTTTATTTCCCTATCGATTGAATCAATTACGTTCAAACATACTTTTTGATAAGCTGAGCCGTTATTCCGGTCTGAAGTTTGAAGGTGAGCAACATTTTGCGAGGTTGTTCAGCTATTTCGTTTCCTTGATTCTTATTTTTATATTGGGTTTTCCCATTACCTATTCACCCAATACACTGCTATTGAAAGAGCGAGTTTGGAAGCCCATGGTTTGAGTCGGGCAACTCCAGAGAACCGGGATAAAAATCATGCACATCTAAACACTTAACAGACCGCCAGGCCTTAGGAGAAAGACAAGAAGAATTTGTGCTTTACATTCTCTGACAAGTTCATGCAGAACTTCTTATACGTCTCTCCTCACTGTAGTGATCAGGGATTCCAAGTTAAGGGGCCTTTCAAAGCCTTCAAAGAATATTATAAGTGTATTCAAGATGTTTGTAAAATGTTATCTCGTGTTGACTCGAATAGAGAAATGTCCAGGAAGATCGTGAACGCCTCCTTCTTTCTTAGGATGTTAAACGTTAATTTTTCCGCAATGCTGAGCGTGGCGATTGGTAGAACCAGAAATAAAACTATAACAGTCCTTAAAAGCTAGTTGTTTGTTTTGGTTTTGTTATCTGTTAAATTGTAAGATGCCAGAATTTAATAAAAAAGGAAAATTAATCAACTCTTTCATTCAAACTTCTGTCTATGCACTCGAAAAGTACTAACAAAACCTCCGAAGGCCATCCATTGACAATGCTCTGTATACGTGGGAGCTTCTCCGCCTTAGTTATAATCATATTTTTAATTATTTTTGCCGTCCACGGTCGGAACGTAGAGGTTAAGTCCGGGAGTTGGGACATCCGGCCTTAACTGCAACTTCATCACCTCCGAGTCTTCCAGTTCAAGGTATTTATTCAACAAGAGCACAACGATAAAATCGTCGGAGGGCAATATATAATATTATACTTGCAATTTCTAAATAACACTTTTCAGAATCCATCAATACAAGCTACCGTGAAAAAATGGATAAAAATGAAGCACCAGTGCTCTAGAAAAGAAAATGACATTAAATCTTCTAAGCTTAACCATCCATTCTTTATTTTACCCAGTTTTTTGTTTTTACAGGAAGCTTAAATTCATGACAATTTTAAAATAAACTTGTAAAACTGTTTACAGGACATAGAACGAGTTTACTCTTTAAGCTTTTGTCACGTCGAATGATGTATTGTCCTACGGCTTAATCATGATGAGCTTAACTGTTAAAGGGCGGACAAAAAATATTCAATCAGCAGGCCCGGTCAAAATTGTTTGTCGGGCTGAATAGACAAAAGATCGATGTTTTAAATCTGTAGAATAAATTTCAATGTCAAAAAGTAAAACATCGGAGAAAAAATATTTGTCGCACGCCAAAGCTACAAATTTAGTTGACGCTGACAAAGTCAAAACCTTTTACAATTTTCTTATTATTTTCAATTATTTTGATTTGAAACCCGCAGACTTCATATGTATTATATAAATAAAAAACATATATAATTAATATATAAATATATTATTTTTATTATTAACGATCCCTGGCACAATCTCAAAAGCACGAAAAGAATTCTTCATTTTTTTCTTTCTAAAATGGACTTGCCATACTAAAATAATGATCCCATACTGTATTAGCCAACCTTTTTCAGAAATCTTTATGGAAGGTATTGGTCGAAATGAAAAACTTAGTGTCACGAGCTGATCGAAGCCACGATAGGTCGAGGGTTCGAATCCCGCTCGCGACACTAACTTTTTCATTCATCCAATACCTTACGTAAAGACTACTTCATTGCAAGAAGTTATTTGCTCAATTCGACCAGGAAATATAATGGCTTTTTCACAAAAATTGAGCGCATTTTTAAATTTAAGTCCTATTTCCTAAACAATGAGTCATCTACATTAGAAGGATATTTTAGGTTAAATTATCTTTCATTATTTTCATAACAATAAAATGTTTTTCATATAAATTATTTAACTTGCACTTCTTTACGAGTTTGTATTTATATGCATATACTTTTCCCTATTTACCTTTATATTATTTCTAATCAAACGTTTTACTGAATGTAATTCCCCTAAATATGAACAAAATACCATTTTTTACATACGTAATCAACATATTTTTATGTAATTGTGTTCTAATATTATTTATAAGATATTTTAATTTAGAATACTATTTAAAAATTTATAGTAACCATGATAAAGGTGATAGTTTTATAGGTACGCTTATATGAAACATTCTTTTAAGTTATTCTTACTTTACATATTGTTACTTAAGTAATTTTTCCTTTATTTTCTTACTTTTTCCTTTTATATTGATATAGTTTAGATATTGTATATTTCTATATTTAAACATTTTCTAAACTTGGATTAATTTCGTAAAATATATTATTTTTATTATTAACGATTTAACCCTTTCCGTCTAAGGCCATTTCGCAGACACAAACCTTCAAAAATCAACATTAAACCACAAAAAGATAAGATTTTTCTTCGTTCTTTCAAAAATGGATTTGCAATACTAAAATATTAATATTACAATATTAATTTACAGGTCTATTTAAAAATTTGTAATCACAATGATAAATGTGATTTTTTTGTAGGTATGCTTATATGAAATCTTGTTTTAAGCTATGTTCTTACTTTGCGTATTGTTATTTAAATATTTTTTAGTTTTATTCCCTTGGTTTTGCTTTTATATTGTTATATTTTATAAAATGTATATTTCTATATTTAAAAATGTTTGTAAATTAGATTAATTTTGTAAAATATATTATTTTTATTATTAACGATTTCACCCTTTCCGACTAAAGCCGTTTCGCTGGCACCAACCTTCAAAAATTACATTAAAAGCTGGAAAATATTTGATTTTTCATTTTTTTTATATCAAAAATGGACTTGCCATACTAAAATACAGATCCCATGCTCCGAAATTCGTTATCCTATTTTTTAATTTAAAATTAAATTTCTTAAAGAATGAGCCATCTGCATAACCATTCCAGACAAACTTAACGCTGTGTCCCTGGCAGAAACTTTCATTGAAAGGTCGAGAAAATTAGATTTTTTCTCTCTTTCTTTTGTCAAAAATGACTTTTACAACACACACACACACACACACACACACACACACACACACACACACATAATACTATTTCTCTCTGATATATATTCATTGCTCATAAAAATTGAGGTCGTTTATAAAATTCAAGTTAAATATCTTAAAGAATAGGCCATTTTCTGAACCCGTTCATACTAATTTAAAACCGTTTCTCTGGCACATAAGCAACAGAAGATTAGGTTTTTTTTAATGAACTTCTCACACTTTAACACAGATACACTCCATTACACATTCATTTTTTTTTAAAAATTTAACTCATTTTTAAAATTTACGTTAAATTTGCTAAACAGTGAGTAATTTACTGAACCCTTTCCGACTAACTAAAGCCTTTTGGCATAAAATTTGGAATTTAACTTCATAAAGAAAGAAAAACGAAACAAAGCAGCAAAGAGATAGAGAACAACCAAACATAAAAATTGTTAGTAATATCTACACTAAACTCAGACAAAAAAATAATAACAATGTTGGGGATGGAAGCAAATTTAGTTTTTTAAAACAAATTTTAAATTTAGCGGTTTCCGAATGATTCAGTTTGTATTTTTTACTAAACATTCAATTAAAAGTTGTATAAGGGTGAATTTCTTTAAAAAAATTTAACGCTTTTTTTAACGCTTTTTCGTGGATTTTCCGAAAAATGTATAGTTCAAGAGGTACGTGTAGAATTATGACGAAAACCGGAGATAGTTGAAAGAACATAAAATTTTGAATATTTGTGATAAGTTTGAGAACCGGACCACGGTTCATATGAACATTTTTTTTACATTTGAAGTGTAGAAGCACTTGACAAACTGTCGAACGAGCAGCGAATCCCAGCAGATATAATAAAATATACAACTTACTTATTTGTACATTTCAAAAACATGTTTATGACGCTCTATCGTACCAAATAGGAAAGGTAAATAAAACTTCAGTGTTATTTTGTCAGAAAAATTCCTTAACGTTTCAGTTAATTCATACCAAACTTTTTTGTAGATCATTTTCAAATCGTTTCTTTTGGAAAATCATCTGCAAATAGGATATAAATTATGCTTTAATAAATTTAATAAAACAAAAACTGTAATTATTGCAATTTTTAAAGTAGAGATTACGCTAAAAAAATTATTTACCTTTTTTTATCTAAATTGAGATGTTTTTGAATAAACCAGGGAGTAACCGGTAAGTTAATACATCGGTATATATGTTTTTTTGTTTAGTTTTGTAGGAATAAAAATTAAGTTTTATATGTAAAATATATTAATAAACACTAAACTATTTTTTCGTTTGTTTGTTTTACACACTTCAAACTTTTACATTGCGTAAATAGAAAAATTATTCTATAAATATGTTTGTACGTACCAGAATAAAAAGAATAAATATTACTAATGAAAATAAGAGAAAAATTGAAATTAAAAAAATTAAAATAATTGCTTTTAATTGTCACTTCATGCATATTCTCAAGGAAAAAAGTAATTTGAATAATTTGAACGTAATTTAAAATGAGGAGAGGTTTTCGGGTAGTCTCATCACTCTTTGGTGAGAAATGATTATTGCTTTGTATCTTTCTTCTTTTTAGGGAAAACAAAGTGGAAATTTAAATGTAATTATTTAAAAAAAAGGACAAATCGTATAAAAAAAGAGAAACTTTAATATTAAATAAAATAAATGCAATGGAACAGTTAAATTGTCAATTTATTTCCGTAAATTTCATAACGTTTTCGATATCTGCACAGACTTGCCTTGATCATGCGTTGGGTAGTGTTAGCGATGATGTCGGGCTGGGATGAGACGCGATACTGGCCCCAGCATCACTTCTCGGCCTCACTGCCGCCCCCGCATGCGCCCCGTCGGCGTCGAGCGTGGGCTCGGGGGTGGCGAGAGGGGCCACGGGGGTGGATACAAATTAGTAACCCCATTATTTCCGTCGCTAGCCACCACCCTTACGCACACACGCTCGCTTCTCGACGTTCCCATTATCTTCTGCACGGATGCCTAACATCCACCTTTTTCTAATTCCGCCTTCCATAAATAATACCTTTCCCTCTTTTTCGCTCCATTTTATTTGAAGCTTACAAGGCCGGTGATATTGGTTTTTCTGAATACAATTTATGTTTGCGGCGGTCTCTTTTTCGCACGAAAAACTTGATATCATTTTGAAAAACCCTCTTATTGACTCGCCAAGGATTGGTGGTTAATTGGCATATGGTGGGATGAATACATCACTTTTAAATAGTCTGTTATACCTAAAAATTAAACATTAAGTTTTTTCAGTTAAATATAGATGTATTTCCAAGGTTTCTCCACTGCGCCTTTTATGAGCTATTGCTCTGTTTAAATCGCTTAAATTGCTCTCGCTTAAATTATTACGCCCGGTTGTATTTCTTCCTCAGTTCTGCCATGTTTAACATAAAATTTTGTTATTGGGTGTGTTGGTTTCACTTCGGATCTTATCAAATTCTGCGCGTACCGTAATGATTGATGCCATCCTTTTCCAAATGTCCATTCATTCTGCTGCACCCGATCAACGATCTTGTCTTAATTCTGAGCCTTTTCCTGCCTGCTTTGACGCATTCCGCAGTTCTTACGTACCTACCTTCGAAGGATTTTGTGTTGTCGATGCCCAGTGGGTAATTCCCAATCTTTCACCCAACAAACCCCAAACAAAAGGGCTCAGGACCGATGACATCAGTAGGACCAACTATCAACCAAAATCCTTCAAAATGCTTGTAATAAGATAAATGAATGGATAAAAAAATGAAAAATTAAGCTAAATCGGCATAAATCAGTTCATCTAATCTTTACCAACAAAAAAGCGGACTATGTTCCGTCGCTCACAATCGATGCAACTACTATACCATACAGCGATATAGCAAAATATCTGAGAATGACCTTAGATAACAAGCTTAGATGGAAAGTACAGGTGAAGAAAAAATTAAAGAAATAGGTTTAAGGTATAAACAAGTACTGGTTGATAGGACATGGCTCCAACCTTGCTGTACAAAATAAAATATAAGGGGTAGCCATGATGTTTGTTATATGTTAACTCGTGTTAATGAGCCTCAGGCCTTACAGAGTGTGGACGACATGGCACACCTGAAAACTCTGGGAAAGGGTTTCTAATTTCAATATCTGTTATTACACGTAGTTATATTATACAGGCCGAATCAAAATAAATTAGGAAGGGAAAGATCGGGCTATCCGCTGCCGGGCTAGGGCTTTTTGGGGTTCTGGAGGATTTTGGTCCCAAACTCATTACTCAGCTTCTCGATAAATCTATGGCCAATCAGCTCAGCCCTGAAAGCAAAAAAACACTCATGTTAACGCGAATAGAGGAATGTTCAGTAAGATCGTGAATGACCCCATCTTTTCTTAGCATGTTAAATTAATTTTTCCCCAATGGTGCGCATGGCAAATGGTAGAACCAAAACTAAAGCAATAACAGTCCTTGAAGGCTTGTTGTTGTTTGTTATGGTTTTGTTTTGTGTTAAATTGTAAGATACCAGCAGTTAATAAAAACGGAAAATTAATCAACTCTTTCTCACAAAATGCTATCTATGCACTCGAAAGTACACAAACAACACACTTCAATTCTGACATACCTAACATGTTTCCTAACGTTTAACAGCCTACAACTTTATAGGCTAGGGGTATATCTTTTATGAATGAGAGTATAAGGACAGGTCAGAAATTAACAAAAGAAATGTATTTTTTAAAAGGATAGTTCCTAATCACAGTAAGTTGTTTTGCAACAATCAGGATTTCGAGCCTTTTAGCTTATCATCAGGTGGAAGGACTTCTACAACCACGTCTCTCGACATGAATTGCCAAAGTGAACCGCTGAAACCTCCGCCAACGCGACGTTCCAATTATCAGCTGATTTTTNATTAAAAAAATCAGCTGATAATTGGAACGTCGCGTTGGCGGAGGTTTCAGCGGTTCACTTTGGCAATTCATGTCGAGAGACGTGGTTGCAGAAGTCCTTCAACCTGATGATGAGCGAAAAGGCTCGAAATCCGGATTGTTGCAAAACAACTTACTGTGAGTAGGAACTATCCTTTTAAAAAGTATTGAACACCACACTCACTCCATCATTTATCATTTCTAATAAAGAAATATATTGGTCTAATTTAATTAATGAGAGTATTTAATAATACATGTAAACAAAAAACAGCTGTTAAATTCATGGCTACCATGTTGGTTACCTACGACCTAACGGATAGTAGTGCGACTACATTTTCGACCTAACATCTAACATTGGCCCTGGCCTATTAGATCGAGAAATGTTAACTAGCCGATTTTTACAAGTCTACGTCATCATTTTTATAGATCTAACAGGACTTAACAGAGTTAACAGGGTTAACACAAAGATCGTGAATACCCCTATTATTATACAAACAAGTCCTAAAGCCTATGAGGACAAATGGTATTCAACTATGGGTATGTTCCAAGCACAACAATATCAAAATCATACAAACACTCCAGCATAAAATCTTAAGTAACGTAGTCAGTGCACCTTGATACGTAAAGAATAAAGACTTACATAGGGATCTTAAGATCCCGGAGATCACCGTGAAATACAAAGATTTGCCGCCAAACACCAGTCTCGCCTCACCAGTCACGAGAACGTGGAAGCGACAAAACTCTTACATAACCGTAACATCGTCAGAAGATTAAAAAGAACAAAGCCTTATGAACTAGTGTAGTTAAAAGTTAGTGAACAGTGAAATGTAAATCTTATGTACCAATGGGCTTGTAAGAATGTAAATATTTATTTATTCTGTATATCAGGGGTGCTCAAACTTGAACTGCTGGCGATCTACCTCAATATTTTTAGACTACTTACGATCGACTCTGAGAGGCTGCAAGTGTGTGTGATGCAGGGTTGTCGTACATACACGATACACCCTACCTACCTAGGTAGGGTGTACCGTAGCATATATAGATATTAGCTTTCTGCACAATATAGGTACATTATTTTAGTCAAGGTTTGGGTTAGGTTTAGTTAGGTTCTTCTCTACAATATCAATGAAAAAACTCATAGTTATTCAAAATTGCGAGTTTATTGGTTGTTACAAAACAAAAGAGTTACATATGGTGTTA
>NW_019392955.1:0-58314 GCF_000648675.2 Cimex lectularius | reverse complement strand
GATACGTTTTAGATTTCACTGCACTCATTTTCCACTATTTAATAATAAACTTTGTATCGACGTAGTATCGCCATCAAGTTACAATTCAGAATGACTCCAATTCCTGCAGGCACAACATTTATATCGGCGTGAACGAAAGTCTCGAATGTTCCCGTCAAACGCGCCGCCCGAAACTAGACTGTACTGTCTCTCGTTGTTTCTAGACTAGACTGTACTGTCTACTAGTCTAGAAACAACGCGGCTTTTCTTTGACAAGTGCCGCGCGTTCCTTTGATAAAGCCACCTTTTGCCGCAAGCAGTGTTATTTTATTACGTAATACATTTTTGTAGTTTAGTTACCTACCTACTTATTAAAAATTTTTTTCTTCTCGAGATCTACTCAAAAAGCACTCGCGATCGACTGGTCGATCGCGATCGACCGTTTGAGCACCCCTGGTCTATCAGTTTGTAACAAACAAATTGATATGGACGCGAAGAAGGTGATGGACTTTGGAACTCGTGGGAGACAAAAGTGCAGAAAGGTTAAAAGGCGGTGGACAGGAGGATTCCATTGGGAGACTGCGAACAAACCACCTCGAACGTAGCTTTTTCAACTTGGCTTGTGAAGAATCATCCTATGAGAAAAAAATCAGGAAAACGGCATTCATCGTGTGAGTTTTTTCCTATTCCATATTTCCATCATTTTATTCCTTGGGGATTGCGCATACGTAAATATGAATTCATTTATTTTAAACAATAGGTTAAATACTTCGTAATTATATTTTAAGTTTTTTTTTAATATTGTTTCAAGAAGAATTGATTTTATTTTTTTGTAAAAATTTAAGTTTGAAGATTCAATTTAAAAGAAAGAAGAGTGTAAATATAATTTTAGAAAAGAAATAATTGGATTGAATAAATTCTGTTATCCTTACAGTGCCTTTTATTTTTAAATTTTTCCTTTTATTAAAATAATGGTAATAGTAAAAAAATTACAATTATTATTGTAATTGTTAAAATAGTATTTTAACTTTTTCATAAAAAAGACCCTAAAAGTCTAACAAGTTACATATCTATCAAATCCGACATAGGACCACCTTATTATACTCCCCCAGTCTAATTAGGAATTTATTTTGTACGATTTTAATTAGTACTTCGTTTGTCTTCTCCAACTTTGACAAATTTGCAAAACTTATTTTTAAAAATATGGGTAACTTCCATGGTGTCACTTTGGTAATATCTTTAGCAGTTCTTATTGAATTTAGAAAATGATAGTGTGATAAGAGAAAGAAAGGAAGAAAGAGAGAGAGAGAGAGAGAGAGAGAGAGAGAGAGAGAGAGTCGTAATTGTGTTTTATTTCAGGTAGTTTGTTATTTTTTATGATCATGCGTCTGATATTCTATTAATGTGACTTTTCTCATTCAATTTGTTATGTTTTTACGCCGAGGTGAGATTTTAGATTATTTGTAATTTTGACGGAATAAGATTTGTAACCTGTTTCATTGCAAAGCATAAAATAAGGTTTCCTATATCTAAAGAATATTTTCAATTTTACATTAAGTTTGATAGATTTCTTAATAATCCAATTTATGGCATCGGGAAAACTGATCAAATACCGGCATTCGATCTGTACCAGAACAATTTTGGTTGGAAACTTGATAGACTTATTTTTCAAAACTACCAAAAATAATACAAAGTAAATAAAGTTCCCTTGAAATAGAGATAAAATTTTAACTGTTTCCTTTTTGCGATGGGTTGTGAAATTGACGAAATGAATATTTGGATGAAAACAATATTTTTTTTACAAATTTATCGCTTAGTACAATATGAATGGTAATATTTGTGCATTTATATTTCAGGATTTGTTCAATTGCATAAAGTTCTAATAATCACAACTTCCACACCATTTATACTTTATAACTCTGAACGTATCTCAGATATGCTTTCCCGTATACTCGGTCGTCCTAAAAAGGACAATGAGGATCTTTAACGTCCGCACCTAGCCTATTCGGCCTTATTGGACGTTTTGATTCTCAAGATGAGAACTGACGCACCTCCGCATACGGCAGAAGGGTGTTACTGCCGCAGCGTTGGTGTAGAGGCCGCTCAGCCCCGAGGGGCCAAGACAACCTCTCTCTCTCCGTTTGCCCATTCCGAGTGGTCGAGTCCGCATTAAGCATCGAACCGTATGCCGCGCGCAAAGGGCTACCTAAGCAGAAATACTCAGCCTGGTCTCCCGCGCACTCCCTAGGTAATGAAGGCCACTCTACCTCCCAGAGTAGTGGGGCTTCCCTAGCGTAGAAACTACCGGATCCGCTCCGGCCGCGGTTTTGTTTAAAGTAGAATTGCTAACCACCCCCTAAACGAGACTGCCTACGGTAAAAGCCGCCAATCGAGCTCAGCCTACACCTAAGTGCAAAGCATACTCGAGTAGGAGCAACCGATTCACTACCCGTTCCCATCCGCCACTACTCACGCATTCGAGGGACTATTCAACATAATCATAGCGTCCTCAACGGTTATACGCTGCCGTCCGATCCGCCGTGTCCCGTGAGGCCGGGTGTTTAACGTTGGTCATGCGCACGTTTCGTGCGAAGGTCACAGATAGAAGGCAGCCTCTTCTCTAAATGCTCGCCAGGGATCTCGCCACGGCCAGCTACGAGTCCATTCCCATTGTAAGAGGGGCTGAACTTTGGAACATTTCTATTACCCCGTAGTACAGATGGCTATGCACCCTCCCACGTCTTCGCAGACTGGATCTGGTGCCCTCAAGCCGGGAACACACTTACCCGATGCTACGCCATGCGACGCTACCCGATGCTACCCGACGCCATGCCACGTTTTGGTGGGGTGTGCATATCTATCCGACGCAAGCACACGTTGCGTACACTCCACAGCGTTTATCACAATAATCACTATCACAATCGCAACGCACCTTTTGTTCTTAATGCACTATTTTGAGTAAAACCTTGTAATAAATTGTTAGTTAAATTTTATGAGCACAACCATCTAATAAATTGTTTATTAAACTTAATTGTTTTAAATAAAGTTACTCCTAACCATCATAATTAAACAATGTTTATAAAAACTTATGAAATTTTGACCTCGTTTAATTTGGTTTTAATTATAATAACATATTGTAATTAATATAACGACAAAATTACATGTACATAGTTTGAAATAAACTACAAAAAATATGAGTGTCTGTTCTGATGCTACCCGACGAAAATGGTGTAATTTTACGAGCAAAACTATTAAATTGTTCCAATTTTAGTGCATATACCGCCGATGCGAGTACAATGAATTGTTAGTTAAATTCATTATATCAAAAAATCGTATTCCGGTGTTTTGATTAATTTTCTACCAAACCATTAAAATTAATTTTTTAAATAAAAACTAATTATTTTTTAATCACAGTTAATTTGGTTTATATTAAAATAAGTATGTTGTAATTAATATAACTACAATAATACATGTAGTTTGAATAAAAATATGAGTGTTCGGTTCTTTTGTCTTCGACTGTACTCAATGCGAGCCGACGAAAATCTGGACAATGGGGACCGCAGAGAGTCGGGTAGGTTAGCGTGGCATAGCATCGGGTAGGTGTTCAGGGGGGTAATGCAACCTTATGGATAATCGGAGTTTGGATTTGCGTCGAGTAGCATCGGGTAGCGTCGCATGGCGTAGCATCGGGTAAGTGTGTTTCTGGCTTAACCCTCGCGTGCCTCTGATAAGGCACCCGGTGCCCCATGCCGACCCGAGGCCGACACGAGTACAGCTTGTGCTTTAGAGATGTTGCCAAGCCCTCAGGGCTGCACCATTATTTTGCGCCCGGACAGCCCTCTTGTAACCAAGGATCGGGAGGGATCCCAGGAAACAATGAAGGAACCTGGAGTGAGAAAGGGACGTGGATGAGGACACGAAGTACCCTTTCTTGGGCACCGAGCCTTAACCATATTTTACCACCCGTCGTCGTCGTAGTTCCACATTAAGTGGGCCACGACTTCCTGGGTGGATGAAAAAGATGCCAACAGCACGCAGAGTTCCCAGGCGGGCACCCAGCCTGGTACTAACCACGCCCGATGCTGCTTAACTTCGGTGATCGGACGAGAACTGGTGTATTCAGCATGGGACGCTGGTATGATATCTCAGATATACAAGTATATTATTAGTATATAGTAAGTATATTATTAAGTTATATAAGTATATATTCCCGCCAACAAATTTCAGGCTTCTCTATCATATCGTTTTACAATACTTTCCAACCGCTTATACAACAAATACTAGCCGGAATGCCAATCAATAAATCGAGGTTGTTGCCTCTGTAAACAATATTAAAACTTTTTTTTTAATGCAAAAACCGAAATATTTTTACAATTTATTGAAATCAAAGCCATTTAGATTCTAATACTTTATTATTCTTATTATTATTTTTTTTTTGGGACAGTATTTCAACTACGAGGCCATACGAATCCGAAAAATAGCGCATTTGTAGGTATGTAGATTTCGAATGCAAGTCAGCTGGATTCGAACCCGGGACGGTTACCTTATGCGCCGTGCCTACACCTAAACCGTTTCGGCCACGGAATACTGTCTTTTTAAAAATATTAAAATATCTTGTTGATAAAATTACATTTTAATGTAATTTACCCTCACCAAAAAAAAATCATCATTACTACAATTTTATAAAATTAAATTTTAACGTTTTTATATTTTTATAGAATTAATTTTTTACAGGAGATTTGTATAACAGTACCAACAATAAACGATGTATAGTAGAAATTAAGATTTTATACCACAATTTCAACAAATTACACAGCACCAAAATATTCATACATGTAATAAGACTTCGGAATTAATATAATTGTGTTTATTGTCATTTTACGACTATGGTCAAAGCAATTTTATATTAAAAAGTATATGGGAAGAAGTAAATTTCACAACTTTAGTTCTAGTAATATTTTCCAGCAACAATTTTTGTCGCCAAAAATTTAAATTTTGCCGTTCTCCCAACTATAAGCGTGGACTAATCTTCGTTTAGTAGTCGCGAGGGCAACTTCCGTTCAGCCTTCTTGTGGGATTATAACAGTGGTTTCTATTCGATAAGGATTTGCAATTCGACTATGGTGAGAAGGAGTTTATTGTGGAAAGTTGAAAATGTTTTTGGGATGGTTTTTTGCTCGAGAGGGATTTTGAGGTTCTTGTAGGAGTGATGTAATGGGAGCATTAACTGCGATTCTGAGGACTTTGGATTGGAAGGACTAATTTCTTTGGATGCCAAAAGAAAGCGATGCTCCATACTGAAGATGGCGACATGACGAAACGTGTCTGATTGACCAAATTCAGCGAAGATAGGCAGACCAAGAAGGTAAGTTACTATAAAACTATAGAACAATAATTATTTATGTAGGATCGACGCTTCCAACCATTAATTTAGCCCCCTGCGGGATAACTCAACAAAAGGAACAGCTGACAGAGGGAGGTTACTTCAAGTGTCGAATGCCTAGTGTGTCGTGTCGGCTTAACATCGTGTTGTCTTTTCTTGTATTTTTATTGAATAATAAAACATATTTTTGTGTTGCAAGTGATTTCAATTACTCTACACTCCTCCCTCATCCTACAATTGAGGGCCGCTTTACGGTAGCGATAGGTTGGAGTGTTGATATTGTTGAAAACACGTGCTCGTTGTGCCGTGCCGTGACTTTAAATTTTTGAGTGTTGTCGAACTGAGACGAAAATGGGAAGGAAAAACACCAATTTCCACCCAATGGCGACTCCTGGAGCGCAGGAGGAAGGAGAAGAAAGGCGAAAAGGTCCGTCACCGGCTGAGCCTAAGGAGGTAGGTGGTTTTAGCGTGTTATTTCGTTACGTTGAAGACGCTATTCCCGCTTTTTCGGGAGACAAAGAAGACAATTTACAAATATGGGTATCCAACTTCGAAGACATGGCTTCACTATGCGGGTGGAACGTTACCCAGAAATTTATTTTTTCGAAGAGGAAACTCTCAGGTTCGGCGGCCATGTTTGTCAGAAAAAGGCCTTCTTTCGTGGGACCTATTAAAAGACGCTTTGGAACGATAATTATCTAAACCAATCAATAGCGCTGAAATCCATCTCCTATTGTCTAATTCTAAAAAGAAGCGAGATGAAAGGTTTCGACAGTATTTTTATAGACTTCGCAAAATCGCGAATCGCGGAAACGTGGACGACCAAGCATTGTTTTCGTACGTTATAAAAGGAATCATTGACTCCGAATTTAATAAGTCAATCCTATATGGTGCTAAGACGGTGAAGGATTTCAAAGAAAAATTGTTCATTTACGAACAAATGCTAAAAAATACTATGACGAATTTGGATAAATTGTCTAAAAATGTGACAATGCAAGCCACTGAGAGACGTTTCATGGCGCCGGGCTGGACAAAACCGACTTTGATGTATGACGGGCTTCGTGGTTATAGCTGCGGAGAAAGGGACCACAACTCCGTGGATTGTCCGCATAAGGAGAAAGGTATGAAATGCTTCAAATGCAGAGCTTTCGACCATTTAGCCTGAAACTGTCATATAGAGGTAAATGTAAAACCAAAAAGCGAAATAGGGAAGATCAGTTTGTTTACATCACGGATCGAGGTTTCGCCATCTTTCTGGAGCGGAAAACGATGTTACCGAAGCGCCGGTGAGCTCTACTATGACGACGTCACCTCCACAAGCCGCCATTTTTTCAAAGAAGTCATTGAGCAATTGCAATATTTTTCGGCAAATATCAGGTAAAATTTTTAACTCTCTTGTGGATACCGGTTCTGACATAAACTTATTAAGCAACTCTGCATATATCGCGCTTGGGAAACCTCCTCTGTGCCGATCTGTGGATGTTCGAGGTTTGGGTGGTAATATAGTCCATACTAAAGGCGCTCTGACATGTGACGTTTTCATCGCCGACGACCTCTCAAAACGATTTGACAACATTAATTTTTTTATTGTTGATGATGTGGCTATGAATATCGACGTTACAGTTGGTCGCGAATTCCTTAAGAATACGAACATTTTAATCAGCCAAAATAAAATAATTCACCTCAGAAGATCGTCCATATGTGTTCAATATTACTATTCCTGACCTAAACGAAATTGATGTCGGTATTTCTTCACTTAAAACCTATGTTGAAAACCTCAAGAAAGAGTGGATCGAGGTCACGATAGCTCAAGTGGTAGAGCAGCGGCGGATCTAGCCGAAGATCGTGGGTTCGAATCCTGCTCGTGCCATTAACTTTTTTTCATCTCAACTGAAAACCTTAATTAACCTCAAGAAATGTTATAGACCTAATAAAATTAAAGAATCCCCTGTAAAAATGCGTATACTGTTGATGGACGAAATTCCAGTATTTTCTCACCCACGGCGGCTGGCTAGTCAAGAATTAAAAGATGTCGAGTTACAAATTTCAGAGTAGTTAAAGCAAGGAATAATTGAACGACTGATTCTGAATATGCTGGCCCTTTGGTCTTAGTGCGCAAAAAGGATGGAACTAGGCGAATATGTGTAGATTATAGACGTCTGAACAAAAAAATTATCAAAGATAGGCATCCTGTACCTCTGATAGACGATCAATTGGATAAGCTGCGAGACAGTAAAATTTTCTCGACTTTGGACTTTAAAAACGGATTTTTTCATGTGCCGATCGAGGAAAGTAGCCGTAGATAAACTGCATTTGTGACGCCTACTGGACATTATCAATTTTGCAAAGCACCTTTCGGGCTTTGTAATTCGCCGAGTGCCTTTGTAAAATTCGTCACACACATTTTCCAGGACTTAATTTTTGAAAAAGTGATGATGATGTACTTTGATCACATAGTGGTTCCAGGGACAAATGAGACAGACGCGAAGCGAAATCTTGAACGTGTTATATCTCGGTGCGAGGAATTTGGACTGGACATTAATTGGAAGAAGTGCAATTTTCTGAAGACATCCATTGAATATCTGCGTCAACTAGTTAAGAACAATCGGGTTTCTCCTTCGCCTACCAAAACAGAGGCAGTTGAAAAGTTCCCAAAACCAACTACATACCAGGCTTTGAAAAGCTTTCTTGGACTTATGGGTTGTTTTCGCAAGTTTATTACAGATTACGCCCGAATCGCACTACCTTTGACTGAACTACTCAAGGGCAGCACTAAGGGTGCGATGTCCTTAAATGTTATTCAGGCGTGTTCCTTTGAACAGTTGAAAGCTAAGCTGAGTGTGCAACCAGTCCTGGCTTTGTACGATCCCCATGCAGAGACTGAAGTACATACATTTGAAAAATCGCAAAAAGGAGGGAAAACTCAAAAGGTGGGGTTGAGATAGGAAGTTGGTGTCCGAGTGGATCGAGGTCACGTTAGCTCAAGTGGTAGAGCAGCGGCGTATCTAGCCGAAGATCGTGGGTTCGAATCCCGCTCGTGCCATTCACTTTTTTATCTCAACTGAGAACCTTAATTAATTGCAATAAAACTTATTTTTGTGTTGCAAGTGATTTCAGTTACTCTACAGTCCTCCCTCATCCTACATTTATATATCTATTAATAACATTTTTCAATAACGTACACTCACAATTTTTGTTTTTAAAGTAGACATTAAATGGTATAATTATATATGTTATTATAAAGTCACAATAGAACAAGTGGTTAGAGCAGCGGTCGAAGGTCATGGGTTCGAATCCCGCTCGTGACTCTTTTTCATTTCAACAAAAAACTTACATAAAAAGATTAATTAATTGAAATTAGTAATTTGCCCATTAGACCACTAAATGAGGTTATTATAAATTTTAAATTATTATTTGAAGATCGTGAGATGCGGTCTGGTGTGACGTAGGTTTCTTTACCGTGCCAACGTTTCGATCTTTACTGAGATCATCTTCAGTGCCTGGGATTTATATACACTATTTAAATTTTACAAATGCATGTAGGATATGAAAAAGAAAAAAAAGTAATTTATACAATGCGTTATGCAGATAACAAGCACTTTGACTGAGTAAAGATACTTATATTGAACATTTTATATTCAGTATAAAATGTTCTAGCATTTTATAAATTCATATTTTTTTCTTTTTCACATCCTACATGCATTTGTAAAGTTTAAACGGTGTTTATAAATCCCAGGCCCTGAAGATGATCTCAATAAAAATCGAAACGTTGACACGATAAGAAAATGTTTTATAAAACCTACGTCACACCAGACCGCATTTCACGTTCTTCAAATATACATTAATTAGTGGTCACTAAACACCACATAAATTTTAAATGTTGTACATTTATTTTTTTAAACAAACCGAGACGTTCTGAAATGTATTTTGATCCTTGAAACGATCAAGGTTTAACCTTTGAACGTTTGACATCTGCTAATTGCTTATTTGTGATTAAATGAGCTTGTATTCTATTTTCAACTCGTCTAATTGGCCTCTTGTGGCAAGATTAGAAGCCAGCTGTTTTCATATAACCAAATTTACTATACGTGTTAAACCAGATTTAAATACGGTCCTTAAGTTTAATTGATAAATATACAGCTTTAAGGAATTAATCTTAACATACGACCCAAAGTATAGAAAATGTTTAAACTTTTAAAAAACAGAACAATTTTAAGCCCAGAGGCCTTTAAATTCTATCGTTAAAACGATAGCAGGATTTATGTTCCTCAATAATTTATTTTCAACAAAAGGACTTAATTTCCTTAATATTGATAAAAAAAATAATTTCGTAACAGGTAGGTCATAAAAATGGCAGTGTTTTGTGAAAACTGTTTTATTCTCTCTGTTAGTGTTTACAAGTACTTAATACATTGTCTGTTCCTACAAATAATCTTTTGTATTATTCAAGTTTTAATTTCGCTTAAGAATTTTTGAAAATAAGATCAAATATTTAAAAGCAATAAGGTATTACGAATACATTGTGTGTTGTTCCATGTTTATACGCAATTGCAGTATTTTTTTTCCGTCTGAATATATCGGAATAAAACAGTTTCATACTAACGGTTAAATAGAGGGAAAGGAAGACAGTTTAACAAATTGTTTTATTGCTCATGCTTTTAGATTTTTATTACTAACAACAGGGTAATTAGTTCGGCGAAAAACAATTTGTTCCACCTAGAGCTTTCTTATCTCTGCCGTGCACCGTATTTTCACGACGAAATACTAAGTTTTTTTAGTTGATTTACACGGTTATGCATTTCCACGCTTCAATTATCTCTCAATTAGTCGCTAATGCTTAAAAAACTTTGATTCCGAATTAAACCTATTTCTGCTGAAATCCTTTTCATACATAACAGGCCTATTGTGATGTTGATCAAAATAATTAACACAAAACGGAAATAAAATTTTGAATTGTTGTTTGGCCGGAAAATATTACTAGAACTAAAGGCATGAAATTTACATGATGAACTCTATTTCCCTGAATGTAGTGATTTTCTTGATATATTACAGTGGTTTTTTATTAACCATGTCTAGCAATAGAATTAGCCCGTTGAGTTCTTCAATTGAATCTAATGTAAGTATAATAAATTTTTTAATTAAATAAAATTTGATATATTTTAAATGTGATTTTTTTTAAGCTCTCATCAGAATCTCCGATTCCTCCAATGTTTAATACAATGCCTGAAAAGCGGGAATTATCTGATTCTAAGGTAGTTTTTTAATAATTATTTTTTGTTTATTATTTGTAAATTATTTTCATGTTCAAAAAATTCTTTTAGGACGAGTATGAATCTGCTAAAGAAACATTCGCAGGAAGTGAGAAGTCCAAAATAGAGCATAATGAAGTCGAGGTTAATCAATATATAAATTATTAATTTTTATATTTTTTATTTTTAACATTGTAATGGTAGATGTCAGAAGACTCGTTTGAGACATGTGCGGAGTTGTCTCAAACAGAAAATGAATCATTTGTCTGTCAATTCTGCGGTAAAATGTTCGTCCTTCCATGTCATCGAACGGTTGATGAGACGTCGTGTAAAGGACTTGTAAAAGTACAACTCCTCCGAAGCTATTAGTTTTTTATTATTAACAACAGAGTAATTAGTTCGGCGAAAAACAATTTGTTTCACCTAGAGCTTTCTTATCTCTGCCGTGCCGCTACTGAACCCGGATTTGTGTATTTTCTGTTTTTTTAGTTGATGTACACGGTTATGCATTTCCACGCTTCAGTTATCTCTCAATTAGTCGCTAATGCTTAAAAAACTTTGATTCCGAATTTTATATTTTTTATTTTTAATATTGTAATGGTAGATGTCAGAAGACTCGTTTGAGACATGTGCGGAATTGTCTCAAACAGAAAATGAATCATTTGTCTGTCAATTCTACGGTAAAATGTTCGTCCTTCCATGTCATCGAACGGTTGATGAGACGTCGTGTAAAGGATTGATCAAACCTTGTAAAAATACAACTCCTCCGAAGAAAAAATCGTATGAACCGTCTAAATCACTACTTCTAGAAATGACGGAAGACTTCATTGAATACGAGACGGCTTTCGCCAATTGTTTGAAATCATATTTTCTAAAAAACAACAATGCTCAAGGCGTAAATATTTTTTTAAATTCTATAAAACAGAGGGTAGCTAATAAATTAGATGAACTGCTAAATGATTACAACTCCATAAAGGTTAACATGTCTTTGGATTGTACAATGAAAAATAGTATTGATGAAGAAATTGATACTGCTTTCAAAACATCAAATGAGGCAATATTTATCGGTTCAGACATTTTTGATATTATCGAAAATCATTTTAAAAAAATATGCAAAGAATTTGAAGAATCCCAATTGTACAAAAGCGGATGGTCATTAAAACAAGTAGACGGGTTGAGGATAAAAATTAATAAAAACAATCCTGTAAGAATTTCATCCTATATTAAGTTGCCCAGTGCAATAACAAACAAAAAGCCATGCATCAATATTAAAAATTCGGATAACAAGTGAGCCGTGTATGCCATATTAGCCAAATTAATTAAAAAAAATCCCCAGAGAGTCAGTAAATACTCCAATTTGAATCATAATTATGACTTTTCAGGTCTATCTTTTCCAACCCCTTTAAACGAAATTCCAAAATTCCCTAGAAAAAACAAAATTTCAATAAATATTTTTGGTTTAAATAAAAAGGATGAAATTTTTCCTATAACCGTTACCGACGAAGAATTGAATGACCATAGAGACGTTTTATTGCTAAAGGAAGGAAATGATAAATATCATTATTGCTATATACAAAATTTTGAGCGACTGATTTGCAAACAGATATCGAAAAGAAACCATCGAAAATTAGTTTGTAAAAAATGTTTTACACACTATGATTACCGTTACAATGGTTTAGAAAAGTTTTCAGAGCACAAACGACTATGTAATAAGAATAAACCGATTATGGTAGGTTTTCAGGAAAACAATTTTATAAAGTTTTCAAATTTTGAACGCACTTTACAAGTACCATGATTTTGAATCTATATTGGACAAAAAATGCAAAACCTCTAATTCTGTTACAACTTTTGTACATCGACATGTTCCCTTGAGTTTTGCCGTATATGTCGTAAACACATCCGAATTTAAAAACAAAACGCTCTCTACGTTTGACACTCCTTACTTATATCGGGGGAAAAATGCAGCTCTTCACTGCATAGAATACCTAAAACGAATGGCTGAAGAGGTATCAACCGTTTACACGCAAACAATACCTATGAATCATTGACGGATATAGAAATGTTCGAATATAGAGAAGCTAAAATTTGTTTTATTTGCTGTCAACCTTTTAGCTCTGGTGATATAAAAGTTAAGGATCATAACCACAACCGGAGAGTATAGAGGTGCCGCACACAATCAATGCAACATCCGTTTCAGAAACCCTTCATTCCTTCCAGTTTTTATACACAATTTAAGCGGTTATGATAGTCATTTTTTAATTAAAGAATTAGGTTATGATGATAGAAAAATAAACGTTATTCCTAACACAGAAGAAAAATTTATTTCATTCTCTAAACAGATAAATAATAGGATATCTTTAAGATTCATAGATTCATTCCGTTTTCTACCCACCAGTATTCACAATCTTGCATCGAACTTACCAAGTTTTCCTCATTGTGAAAATTTTTATTCCAATGAAAACATCCACCTTATGACTAAAAAGGGATATTTGCTTATGAATATATCAAATCTTGGGATGAACTGGAAGAGACTGTACTACCACATAAATATACATTACTTTTTAAAAGGATAGTTCCTACTCACAGTAAGTTGTTTTGCAACGTCCGGATTTCGAGCCTTTTAGCTCATCATCAGGTTGAAGGGCTTCTCCAACCACGTCTCTCGACATGAATTGCCAAAGTAAACCGCTGATACCTCCGCCAACGCAACGTTCCAATTATCAGCTGATTTTTTTAATGACGCTCAATTTGAACGTGCGAAACGCGGAAATTATAACACAAATAAATATTAGAATAATAAATACTTAATATTAATATAAATTACTATAAAAATAATAACAATTAAAATAATTAGATTAATTATTTGGATGTTTGATATTATTNATAATTAATCTAATTATTTTAATTGTTATTATTTTTATAGTAATTTATAGTAATTTATAGTAATATTAAGTATTTATTATTCTAATATTTATTTGTGTTATAATTTCCGCACGTTCAAATTGAGCGTCATTAAAAAAACCAGCTGATAATTGGAACGTTGCGTAGGTGGAGGTATCAGCGGTTCACTTTGGCAATTCATGTCGAGAGACGTGGTTGTAGAAGTCCTTCAACCTGATGATGAGCTAAAAGGCTCGAAATCCGGATTGTTGCAAAACAACTTACTGTGAGTAGGAACTATCCTTTTAAAGAGTATTGAACACCACACTCACTCCATCATTTATCATTTCTATTAAAGATACATTTTTCAGTAAGTTGTCGGGTAGTGGGATAACAGACGAAGAGTACCATCGAGCCCAAATGATTTGGAAAGAATTTGATCGCCGTACTCTGGGAAAATACAGCGATGTATATCTCAAATCGGATGTTCTTTTGTTAAGTGACATATTTGAAAGATTTAGAACTTCGATTTTCCACTCTCACGGATTGGATCCTGCAATACATTGCCAGGGCTATCATGGGACGCTATGTTCCGTTTTCAAAAATTAGATTAGAGTTAGTAAAAGATTATGACATGCTTCTAATGATCGAAAATGGAATCAGAGGTGGGATTTGCCAAGTTTCTAACCGTTATGCTAAAGCCAACAACCACGAATTGTAACATTTCGATCAGAATCAAGAAGAGTCTTATATTTGCTATCAGGATTGCAACAATTTATACGGTTTAGCTATAACATATACCATATCGTGATTTTTCGTGGGTAAAAGATCTTGATATGATAAATATCAATGAATTAACCGAAGACGATGATTATGGTCATATTTTAGAAATTGATGTCGATTATCCTGTTTCTTTACACACTATTCACAACGATCTTCCATTTTTACCAGAAAAATTGATAATTGATAACCACCCTAAATTAATAACACAGTTATTCAGATATCGTGAAATGCGGTCGGTTGTGATGTAGGTTTCAGAAAAACATTTTCTTTATCGTTCAGGCACGATAAAGAAAATGTTTTTCTGAAACCTACATCTCACTCGACCGCATCTCACGATATCTGAATAACTATCGATTAACGGTCACTAACCTCTACACATAAATAACACATTTGAACGGTAGAATAAAATCTGTTTTTCATTACATGACTTTAAAGCAATCCATAGAACACGGTTTAGTTTTACGCAAAATTCACCAAGCTATAAAATTTAGTAAAAAAAAAAAAAAAATGGGTGTTGCCATACATAAACTTAAATAATAACCTTAGACAGCAAAGTAATTCAGATTTTGAAAAGGACATGTATAAATTGTTTAATAATGCGGTATATGGTAAAACTATGGAAAATGTTCGAAAACAATTGAATATAAAACTAGTTTCCGGAATCCTACAAATTGAAAAATACATGGCTAGACCAGATTTTAAAGATCGAATAATTTTATATGAAAATTTAGCCTCTGTCCACTTATAGAAAAAATCAATTACGTTCAATAAACCAATTTATGTTGGGTTGGCTGTATTGGATATTTCAAAAACTGTGATGTATAACCTTTATGATGTTATATTGCCAAAATTTGGAACGGAAAAAATTACTTTACTTTATACTGATACGGATTCTTTCATATACAAAATCATAACCAGACTTGTACTCGGACTTCCTAGAAATAAGTGGCTACTTGAATATGTCGGACTTACCGCTCGACCATAAATGTTATTCCCTAAAAAATAAAAAGGTTTTGGGAAAATTCAAAGACGAAACGTGTGGCAGAATAATTGATTCTTTTGTCGGGCTTCGCGCCAAAATGTATTCCATTTTATTTAAAGATGTAACCGAAATTAAAAAAGCCAAAGGAATTAAAAAATATTCCATAGAGAAAGCCCTATCTTTTCAGCAATATTACAACTCTTTGTTCAATGATATCAGTTCAAGGATTAGTATGTATCAGATTAAATCTGAACACCATCAAGTTTACACCATAGAATACAATAAAAAATCATTATGCTGTTTAGATAATAAGAGAATTATATGTGAAAATGGAATAGATACTAAATCGTATGGTTTTAAGGCCTTAGTTAATAAATGATGATTTTATTAGTTTATGTTTTATTAGTTAATGAATGATTTTATAAAAACGCGTTCCGTTACATGTATTTGTTTATTTCATTTATTTCGTTGTATGTATTTAATTGTTCCTAATGTTAATGTTTTATAACGTTTGATCTGTGATTTTTCTTATATTTTATTACATGCAATATGTATATAGCATACCGAAAAAGAATGTAAAAATCAATGAATAATTTATGTAATAAAAAAATAAGTTGAAATGATACCATGGACATTGAAGTGGCGGTAAAAGTACCGTAAACCTGTGTCAATGTATGGTCACTGGCGAGATCGAATATATTGAAAATAAACTTCGCGATGCTCGAATAAGTGTATAAAACCTTCCATATCATGCCGATATTAATCATTTCTTCATGTGAATCCGTATAACAAACATGTCGGAGGTAAAACGACAAATCGTAGAAGAAATTGATCGACCTGCGAAGAGCAATTTCAAAAGGCGTAAAGTAATATTGAAAGGAATCGTCGATTTATCGCATGCGGACCTGATAGAGATGATACCTTACAGTAAACAAAATAAAGGTTTCAAATATATATTGATCGTGATTGACTGTTTTTCGAAATATATTTGGGCAATGGAAGTAAAAAGGAAATCGGGCAATGAAATAAAAGGAGCGTTCAACAAAATTTTGCAATCATCCGAAGGTAGTGTACCAAGAAATTTGCAAACCGATCGGCAAAGAATTTTACAATAAAGAAACAAATTTTCCGTTTAAAAAATTCCATATAAATCATTATTCCACCTACAGTAATGCAAAAGCATCCATAGTAGAACAAGCGATTAGAACCTTAAAAACAATGTTTTGGAAAAGATTTAGCCAACCAAGGAAGGGTTACCATTGCTGAAATCGCTGCTCAATGAATACAACAATAAAAAACACCGTACGATAGGGATGGCACCGGCAGCTGTAAAATCCGGTAAAATTGAAACCCATTTATTAGAAAATATTTTCGTTTTAAAAAACAAAATTAACAAAAGGAAAATAAAATTCAAAATTGGGGATCACGTGAGGATAACGAAATACAAAGCAGAATTTAGTAAAGGTTACATTTCTTGTTTTTCACAGAGATCTTCAATGTATGTAAAATTAAAAACTAATCCTGTGACGTATATCTTGATGGATTCAACCGGCCAGGAAACAGCAGGAGGGTTTTATCAAGAAGAATTGCAGCTAGTAAAATATCCAGACAGCCACTTAGTAGAAAAAGTTATTAAGAAAAATAAAGGAAAAGCCCTAGTAAAATGGCTCGGTTTCGATTCTACACACAATAGTTGGGTCGATATGAAAAATTTAAACATATAAAGCAATCGTTTTTTGAATATTTTAATCAGTTCCCCTCAACGAATGAACATGATCCGAAGACGCAAATCTAAACGGG
This sequence comes from Cimex lectularius, assembly GCF_000648675.2. Lineage (NCBI taxonomy): Eukaryota > Metazoa > Arthropoda > Insecta > Hemiptera > Cimicidae > Cimex > Cimex lectularius. The sequence continues at coordinate 41,258 of NW_019392955.1, read as the reverse complement.
TAATTCCCCCTCCGAAGAAAATCGGTGGTTGTAAATAAATTCATTTTTTTTTTCTTTTTAAATCAATAAATAAATTTGTTGTTTGAATATGTTAAATTCAAAAATTATAATCATTGTAGGACGTGCCATAAAAAAGTACATTAACTTATGATTTTCGGTCTTATATTAGGGGTATTCACGATATTAACTCGTGTTAACTTGAATAGAAAAATGTCCAGTAAGGTCGTGAACGCCCTCTTCTTTTAGTAACATGCTAAACGTTAATTTTTTCCGCAATGCTGCGCGTGTCGATTGGTAGAACCAAAAAATAAAGCTATAACAGTCTTGAAGGCTTGTTGTTGTTTGTTTTCGTTTTCTATTGTGTTAAATTCTAAGATGCCAGACGTTAATAAAAAAGGAAAATTAATGAACTTTTTCAGTCAAAATGCTATCTACGCACTCGAAAACTACTAACAAATGACATGCTTCAATTCGTTCAGACATACCTAACTTGTAATCTAAGGTCTAACAGCCTACAACTTTATAGGATATGGGATGTATCTATTATGAATGAGAGTACAAGGACAGGGCAGAAATTAACAAAAGAAATGTATTGGTATGATTTAATTAATGCGTATTTAAGAATAAAAATACGTGTAAACAGAAAACAGCTGTTAAATTCATGGCTGCCATGTTGGTTACCTACGCCCTAACGGATTGAAAAGTTACTACATTTTCGACCTAACATCTAACATTGGCCCTGGCTTGTTACATCGAGTAATATTTACTAGCCGATTCTTACAAGTTTACGTCATCATTTTTCTCGATCTGACAGGACCTAACATACTTAACAGGTTTAACACAAAGATCGTGAATACCCCTATGAAGTTGTCTTTTTATAATGTCCATTGCTTGTACGAGATCCTTGGTCAACTGTTAATTTATTGTAGATTTTAATCAGTTTTCTAAAGACATTTTAGTAATATTCTAATTATATTCGTTGATTTCTGCTGTAATGTTCCATTTAACGGAGGAACATTTTTATTTGAATAATAAAAATGACGATAGTCGATATAAAATCACATGTTTTTAGTCTAAGTTTTTATATATTGTAGTTTATTCAAAATGGCAAAGATTAACACAGTCCCTGGCTACGAGACGACTTATAATCACTTTTACAGGGCGTACTGCACGACAGAGAAGGATTTGAACGTACGGTAATCCTCTTGACTTAATCCAACAACAGATCCGTGTTTTTTTCTTTGGCAAACAAAACCTGCTTTCCTACTTTTCTTTTCGCAGTTACGAAAAAAAGATAATCCAGCTTTCCGAGTTGGACGCGGAGGTGTGCAAACCGCGGCAAATCCCGTGCGAGTGCAGTGAGATAGCCGAATTGGAGAGAAACGTAAGGACGAACTACAAGCCGGCAGTACCAAGCCAGGGGGGTTAAACGTTTTCTGATGACGTCGACCTCTTATTTGTTCCGTCTTTCGCAAATGTCAAAACAGATATCGGTTTGACGTAAACTCGTAAAACGGGTGGTCGGACAAATCTGGACGTCCTGGATCCGTTTCACAAATTTGTCGAAGGATAAACCATATTTTTACTATTCTACTGACACCATCGCGAAATATTCATTATTTATCATTAGTGAAAAGTTATTTATTTTACAACTAATTAAGGTTTTTAGTTAAGATAAAAAAGTGAATGGCACGAGCGGGATTCGAACCCACGATCTTCGGCTTGATACACCGCTCTACCACCTAAGCATTGTGACCTCGATCCACTCGGGCACTAACTTCCTATCTCAACCCCACCTATTGAGTTTTCCCTCCTTTTTGCCATTTTTCAAATATCGTGTAATCTATTTGATTCTCGACGACAAATGAAATGGCCACGGAGAGCTTTAGTGAAGTATACTTCATTTTTAATCATTAAATTCACTAATTTCGTGGTCCACTTGACCAATTAATCTTTTTAATTTAATTAATTTTATCTCAACTAAAAACCTTAATTAATTGTAGTATATTAATTGGTCAAGGGGACCACAAAATTAGTGAAGTTATTTATTTTCATTTATCGTCAAAGTTTTTATATAGTTTTTTTTATAAAGAGTTGTTTATTTTACAGTTAGCATAGAAATTAGCATTACCACTCCTTACAATAGACATTATAAGAAATTTTACTTTTAAAAATTATGATTTATACAACCGTTGTACGAAACTTGAAACTTATTGGAGGTTTTTAATCCAATAAGAAGTGTTTTTGAAATTCAAGAAATGTTTAGACACCAATAATGTTAATGCACTATTGCCAGATTTTTGTGCCACTAATTATAAAAATAAGTATGATGATAAATTTATTTATCCAAAATGATATCGTTGCAGGCGAAGTGCGACTTGAAGAAATGGACCTATTTGGCAAACGCTAAAACCGAATACAGCGAAAAAATAGGATCCCCTTGGGCGAGTGTGTATCGTCTCAAATCAACAAATAAACCCATAAAACTCAACTTTTGTCATTTTCAGACTTCACTTTAAAAAGTACCCTCCCGAAAAAGCTTAAACGAGGGATGGCGTTGGAGGAAATGGAGAAGCTGGTACCCGCTGATTCGCCGACTTACATATACACCCTCGAGGAAAGTGAGTTCTGTTTTATTAAAAAAAAAAAAAATGTTTTATTTTACAGGTTTTATTTGTTAGACCAAAATCGCAAGGAGTGCGATTGGTGGTTGGACTCGCTCGTCTTCTCGGAGGATCTACAGTGCCGCATTTCGAGGGAGTACCAGAAGAGGCAGTTCCTCCTCTCGGAGAAACAGCTCCAGCGTAAAAGCTGAACCCGTCGTTTCATTAAAGCTTTATTGTAATAAAAACAAATATACAATTGATAAATAAATGGTAGATCGCTAGGTGGTAAGCTGAGAGAAATGCCTGCGCGTTCGCCGCACCGGAGGTTGGCGTGTAATATCGATACTTGGTCGGATCACTCTCCGCATCCTGGAAGACCTCCGGTTGGCTCTCATCGACGATTTCGCCATAGTCGTAGTTAATTGGCGAGCCGAACGGTGGCTCCTTGTTCGTCCTTAAATAATACGTTCCTTCCACACTGAAACAATAACGCATAATTAATGTCAAAATCTCAAAGAATTCACTCAAAAAAACAATATTCATACTGTAACCATCACATATAGAACTATCTTGCAAATCAATCATAAATAAGGTGGTAGAATAGTTTTTATTGTGTAACATCTGATAAAATGCTGATTATATAATAATAATTATTATTATTATTCAATATAGGATTCAGAAGAGATTTTACTAATATATTGTTATTGATCTTTGATACATAAGCTTAAATCTGCACACACGTGTACAGCGTTGATAGTATCAGTTGTCGCGGTCAATTCCAGCTTATTTAATCTATAAAAAAGTACCGGCAAACCTCGAGAATCACTCACCACGCTGGCAGTCCGGACTAAAAGTGGTGAACACACTTACCGGATGCAACCCTATACGACGCTACCCGACGCAAATCGAAAGTCAAATTTTCCATAAGATTGCATTACCCCCGTGCACATCTGCCCGATGCTATGCAACGCTAACCTACTCTACGCTCTGCGATCCCCACTGTCCAGATTTTCGTCTGGCAGCATTGAGTACAGTCGAAGACAAAAGAACCTGACGCTCATATTTTTATTCAATTGTCGTTGTATTAATTGCAACATACTTATGTTAACATAAACCAAATTAATCGAGATCAAAAATTTATTAGTTTTTATTTTAAAAAAAATTAATTTAACGGTTTGGTAGAAAATTGATCAAAACACCGGAATACCATTTCTTGATATAATGAATTTGATTAAAAATTAATTACACTGTTTTGCTCATAAAATTTAACTAACAATTTATTTCATGGTTTTGCTCATAAAATTTAACTAAGAATTTATTTCTTGGTTTTGCTCATAAAATTTAACTAACAATTTATTTCATGGTTTTGCTCATAAAATTACACCATTTTCGTCGAGTACGAAAGAATAGGACACTCATATTTTATGTAGTTTATTTCAAACAAAAATGTTTGTAATTTTGTCGTTATTTTAATTACAACATTCCTAATTTAATGTAAACCAAGTGAACGAGATCAAAAATTTATAAAAATTATTTAATTATGATGGTTAGGAAGATAATTGATCAAAACACCGTAATAACTTTATTTAAAACAATTAAGTTTTACTAACAATTTACTACATGGTTGTGCTCATAAAATTTAACTATCAATTTATTTCAAGGTTTTGCTCAAAATAATGCAAGAACAAAAGAGGCGTTGCGATTGTGATACTGATTTGTGATACCCGCTGTGTGACTACGTGGCGTGCGCTTGACGTCGCATAGATGTGCACACCCTACCAAAACGTGGCAAGGCGTTGCATCGGGGAAGTGTGTTCCCCGCTTAAAAGCTCGGTTTTATCTGACCCACCTAGGTTAGGTTCTGGGAGCTGGCAATAGCTAGGTCATTTCAGCCCCAACAAATCACTGCCTAAAAATCGCACCAATTTCCTCTTCAACTCATTCTTAAATACATTCATTCTTATTTAAATAATATTCACTCAGGATTACCATGACCGGTTACATGTATTATGTATAACTAATTAATTGAGGGTTGATAGGGTACTCAATACTCTCAGCCCGGTCACTTTCACGCAAATATATACATTCACACTCAACGCTGAGGACACAAAACTATCAATATTACATATAATAGTACAACCATGTTTTCTACAAAAACTGGAATAGAGGACCCAGATACTAAAATCAGGATGAGTTCCTACACGCTCCTTATATAAAGCCAAGGAATTGCACTCTTCAATTAGGCGGACATATCGAGCAAAGTTTCCCTAAACGACAGACACATTAGTACGCATTGGGACAAAAGTATATCAACCTCACACGGCCTATTTTTAATCGGGTGATGACTAGCAGTGTTTTAAGGCACTAAATTTTTCTTACTTAAAACTAAAATAGAAAAAATAACACGCTTTTGCAGCCACGTACATACAAACAAAGGTTGAGTTTGGCAAAATTTTATTTTCAAGTCCCTAATGTTTTTTTTTAATAAGCACCTTATTCAAAGTTTTCTATGTGAATATTTTTTACACAATAACCAATTTTCGTTAAGATTTTAAAATGTAGGGGACCAATTGGGGTTTCAATAACTTCACGAACTTATCATACTAACTTGGAGTCTGTGTCGAAGCCCATGAACGTCTTTTCATTTCCTTCACACAATCCTGTTTCGTAGTCTTTCCAGGACGGGCACTTGGTTGCGATGAAGCCGGGCTTCATGATGCTCTCTGCCAGGTATCTGTAGGCGGCGAGATGACTGCAGACAACTGTAACCAGGACCCCGACTATATAGGCATGACGAATCAATCTGTATCATTATTTTTGTAACAAAGAGCAAATTCATGTCTGATTTGCAAGTAATGTGATTAACAATGCTTTAGATTAAAAAAAAGGTTTTCTTACTAGAAGCGAGCTTGCTGAATTCGCATAGCGGTTGTGGCTCGGTGCCTCCGTTGGGATAGAAATCGACGTGGCCAAACGGCTCTACCATGGACAAGTAGCCCGAAGCCGTGTGGATGACGACCACATGGCCTGCGTCACTTTTGTCCAGTTTAAGCTCAGGTCCGACGTCGGCAAACCACGGTGACGGTGGATCGAGACCTGTAAAAGCGAACTTTTACGAAATTCTCGTACATTTTGTTCGTACTGTAGCCCCGGCAAGGTTGGAAGAAGTCATTTTCGTCAAACTATATATAACAAACAATAAATAAATGAAAAAATGACTAAATAAGTAACGCCTAAGAACACTGACAGACAAAAAATTCCACGAATTTGTAATATAACTTGCTTTGTATTTATTTTTATATATTAATCAAAGTTGCACGTTGTTTAACGTTTAATAGTTGAGTCATTGTGTAGAAAAGTGAAAAAAATGAAATTGCTAAGGAAAATATATAAAAAAAATTATAATTTAAAAAACACGGACAGATAAAATTTGTTTTAATTTTGTTTTAGATTTTCAGTTAACATTTCAATATCGCGTATTTCCTCATCTTGCCTTAATTACGTCTCGAAGACGCCTCGATATACTAGCCTGGAAATGTTTCTTTGCTGTAGGTTAGCCCATTCTTCAAGAATAGTCTTTTCAAGATCGTGGAGTCAGCAAATGATGGACGTCTTATTCGTCTTTTGAGGTTATCCCATAAATGTTCGATGGGATTCAAGTCTGGAGAACGGGCTGCCAGGCTAAGTCCCTGATGTTGTGCTGTGGCAGGTACGTATGCACTATTCGAGGGGACATGTGGACGGGCATTTCGGTGCATTATAGTAGGACTGTCGCTGATTTCATCAAGGATAGGCAACGCATGATGTTCCAAAGTTTCATCCACATGGCGAGTGGTCAAACACCCTCCACGAACAACAACCAACTTTGTGCCACTCTTCTTTGAAATTCCCGCCCACACCGTTACGACCTACATTGGAAAGGTTGGCTCTGGGAAAAATTACAGGCTGCGTACCTTTCAATTCACCTTCTCCACACTCTTTCACGCCCATCTGGAGATCCTAGAGCAAATTTACACTCATCTGTAAAATGTACAGCAGGCCAATCGACCAAAGACCAATGGGTGTGTTCTCGAGCAAATGCGAGTATTGCAACTCCCTGTGTCCTAGTCAATTCAAGCCATCAGTCCATACTGATTTAATCTTCTTCAAGCAGTGCGTTCAGAAATATGGACCCTAGGGCGTCGAAACCGGGTTTTCTACGGTAGAACCCAGTTTCTCGAAAACGTCTAACGGCGTCTCGCAGAGGTTCGTAGGGAACTCCGATGGCAATACCCGCATACCTGATGGAACGTCCATCATCAATAAGTGTCACATTACGCCCAACATCCTCAGCACTAAATGGCATTTTAAATTGAAAAATTGAAAGTAAGAAAACAAAGATGAAAACTAAAGTTTTATTTCTTCAGAATTCAAATGAGGCTGAATAAACATTTTAAATCCCGTAAAAATTAAACATTGAAAAAGCCTTTATCCTTGTTTTGGATTAAGGATCAAGTGTGTTTATGTCTAATTGATATTCCCAATTTACAACATAGCTTAAACAAATATTTATTGAAAAAAACAATGAGACAAATTATTAAGGGCAGAATTTTCTCTTATCAAGAAAATGAAAAAAAAAAAAAACAGTTGGATGGAATTTTTTGCCTATCAGTGTATATAAAAACATACACGGACAACGCAACGGACAATTACTCACTGAAGATGGCCTAAATTATTCGAGACAAACGTAAACCCTCGGGAGTACAAAAACCCAGTAATGTCATCAATGGTCGGTCTGTTTTTCACAAAACTTACTGAAAGAGGTGTTAATGCAGTTCAAAAAATTTAAATATTTTAGGAAATAAAATTAATCAAGGTTCACTAGTGGTCCGCTTGACCAATTCATATCTTCGTATTAATTAAGGTTTTTAGTTGAGATAAAAATGGTAAAAAGGAGAGAAAATTCAAAAGGTGGGGTTTGAGATGGGAAGTTGGTGTCCGAGTGGATCCAGGTCACGATAGCCCAAGTCGTAGAGCAGTGGTGTATCTAGCCGAAGTTCCAATCCCGCTCGTGACACCGACTTTTTTTATCTCAACTAAAAACCTTAATTAATTGAATTAATCAAGGTGTTTAATGTTAATGAAATTTTTTTGTTTCCACATTTTAATGGAAAGTATACTCCATATTTATCAATTACATGAGTCGCACTTAAATACAATTATTTTTTTAACTTTGACAGTACAAAATAATGCGAGGAAGTACTTTTTTTAATGTATTTTTTTTTTTTGCGTTATGAACTATGCATATTAGCCATGTGACAATTCATATATATGTGATCAAATTTGGGGGGTTATTGTGACAAAAGGGCCAGAGGCGACGGTGGGAATCGAACCCACGACCGCGGCGTGAGAGTCTCTCATGCTAACCACTCGGCTACCGCGGTCCCCAAATTTTTAATGTAAACATTTGTAATATATACATTTTGCGACTTTGAATGGGGCGAATGTCAAATATTGTTTAGAATTCGATATTATTTAACGAAGGTTCCAGAAAGCGGATGTGTAAAAGATAATATGGTGTTAGAAGAAGGACTCAGAAAGACCTTCAATTGGCAGTAGAATTAGACTGGTGAGACTTATAAGATTTTACCAAAAATTGCCACGACTGTTGAAAAGTGATATCCGTGGACTGTGGCCAGAATAACCGGGCTTCCTAAAAGTCGGCAATTACAAAATGTCTTATGCGTTTGTCCCTGATGAATGGTCTGTGAATTCTTCTTCGAACAGTTAGACAAATTCACGGAGAAATGTCACAGCGTTAACCCAGTTTTGGGTTAACAGTAAATAAATTCCAGCAATTAACGCCCAGACTTCCTGCCAGACTTAAACGCGTTATACCTTCTCGGGATCCAACTCGTGCCACACCCACTATAGTGGACTGTCGATAATTCGAAAGCAAAGTGACCACAAAAATAATTCATTTTATCAAGAGGAAAGAATAAAACTCAAGTTAGTAAGTTGTCTCATTCTAAAAATTTTTACTTAAATTTTATATTACACATAAATAACGTAAAAATAATGAAAATTGCATTATGTAAAAAAAAATCACGTAATTTTTGTTTCAACGCGGCCTGGCGTTCTTCGTCTAAATGATTTTGATTTTAACATTGAACAAAGTTCTGAGAACAAATTGACAAAACAGTGAGTACCGAACATAACAAATTAGCAATTGTAATCAGTTATGCGTTCCAAAATGGCCGTTTCTTTTTGCCAAGTTTGCGGCTTTTTATTAAGCCTTCCTCAGGGCTCTACAGAAAGATAAACATAGTTATTTTAATGGCATAGGCTCACAATGACCCCAATCATCTACCGTTAATCATCGCTGGTCGATAATTCTCCGTGTGATAACAAATTAGAGGAAATTCGAAGAAACCTGAAAACATTTATCAATAGTGGAAATTATGAGGGAAAAAATTCTAATTATAATAAGGGAATATGGCTATTTCGATTTATAGAATGGTCTCTTCTCTCCCCTTGTTACGAAAAATATTTGGAACTATTTAACAATAACAGATTTTTTTCGATTTAACAAAGTGTCCAACTGAAACGTTTAAATCTAGCTCAAACCTAGATTCACTATGCTCAAGGAAAAATGAGCGATTTTACAAAACCTGTAGCTTGGTCCTTTCAGTTTTTTGCCTGTCCGTGTAAAATTTTACTGTTTTTAACGAAATTAGTGAATTTAATGAATTAAAATGAAGTACACTTCACTAAAGCTCTCCGTCGCCATTTCAATTGTCGTCGAGAATCCAAACCGATTACACAACATTTGAAAAATGGCAAAAGGAGGGAAAACTCATAAGGTGGGGTTGAGATGGGGAGTTGATGTCCGAGTGGACCGAGGTCACGATTGCTCAGGTGGTAGAGCAGCGGCGTATCTAGCCGAAGGTCGTGGGTTCGAATCCCGCTCGTGCCATTAGCTTTTTTCATCTCAACTAAAACCCTTAATTAATTGTAATTTATTAGCTTTAATAAAACTTGTTTAATTATGAAGGTTTAAAAGAAAATTCACCAAAAATTTGGAAAATTATTTAGCGATAAAAAGCGTTTTACGCTTTAAGTGTTCTAGGCATGGAGTAAATAAGAGATAAAAGTATAAATAAAGTAAATATGGCCACATTTTGAAATATCCAATATTGTAGTTTATGTGTTGTAACTATTAATTATTTAGTGATTAAACAATTTAATTTATAAATATTGTTACTGACATTATTATGGTAATATTAAGTTCAGTGGGTAGGTGTATTGGCCGCAGTGTATAGAATAACCGCATGGATGTTAGACTCTGGTTTTGCTCTTAATAACGTGCATTACCTCCTCTGGCTTCGCAGAGGGCATTGATTCTTCCAGGCATAAAGTAAATCAGCGATCGGATTTCGTCTTGTGAAACAGAATCCCATTCTTTAATAAAAGCAGTTTGAAGCTGTTCAACCTGTTGGAGGCGGGGAAGGTGTCTAACCCGACACTTGGTCATGCCATGTGCTGACCAATGCAATGTGATAATCCCTGCATCCTCCAAATAGTGGGCGACAATTCGAGCTACAAGCGGTCGAGCATTATCATGCATTAACTCCCAGTTGTCCCAATGGAATGGGGGTCTGTACACAATATACATTGAGCAAATAGTTTAGTTATAAACAAATCTGGCAGACCTGTCAGACCAGGAGGCAGTGTGAGAGAAACCAACCAGTGCTGGAACTCTCTTTTTTTATTGTGAAGGTTAAATTTAATTGGATGCTCAGCTCTTGTTGTAAATGTGCACTGAGGAACAGGTTTGAGCGCAAAAGTAACTTGTTGGCTTTTTTGTTCGTTTAACCTGATCCACCAAAGATTGCACCAATCGGTAATGAGGTTCAGGTGTTGAATGTGCTTATGTTGCTAGGATAGGATTAGAGTGTGTTGATAAGGTTGCGGTGTCGTCCGCGTAGGTTGTGAGTTGTGTGTTTGAATGTGTGGCCATGTCAGCAGTGTAGATGGTGTAGAGGATTGGGCCTAGGATACTTCCTTGTAGAAAGCCAGCTTTGATTAGCGTGATAGGTGAAAAATCGATGCCGATTCTTACTTTGAACCATCGACCTGAGAGGAAGGATTTCACGATAAGGTAGTAGGAATGCTGGAGGATACATTTTAACTTATAGAGGAGGCCGGGGTGCCATACTCGGTCAAATGCTTCCGTAACGTAAGAAATACGGCTAAGCAGTATTGTTTGTTTTCTAGAGCCGAGGATGTTGTGCGAATACACTGAAGCACTGCTAAACAGTGGAATGGAGAGATCGAAACCCAAATTGATGGTCAGGAATTAAGTTTACAGAGTCGAATGTGGGAATTAGTATTTTAAGGAGACGTTCAAAAATTTTGGATAAAATGGATTGAGGCTTAATGGTCTACGAGAGGATGGGGCACTGGGGGATTAGTGTGGTTTTGGTAGTGGATTATTAACGATAGTTCCCACTGGATAGAGAAATAGGTTGTGCGAAATATTGCATTATAAATAGATTTTAGGGGTAATAAGATCATGGCCCGGGGATTTTTTTCCGGAAAAATAAACTGATTTTCTTTATTTCTAATCTAAAAAGTGTAAAAGGATTAGTAACACTCATAAAGGTAAACAAAAAGTTATTAATGTTATGTTTACGTTTTATGTTAACTATTAATCTTTATGCCTATTTATTATACAAAATAAACAAATAAATACAAGCGTCCGGTTTTTGTCTTAGATTGTTTATTTTTTAAGAGATAAATCATTTTTTATCAAGTATATTTTTCCATAATACCTCAAAAAATTTTATTTACCAGTATTAATATTACTATTTTACAATAATAAATACATTTTTCGTGTTTTAAAAGATAAAAGATTTATTTAAATAGTTGTTTTGATGAAAAGACTTCTCCAGTTTTTATTTAATCAATGGTGTATTAAAAAAAAACAATAGAAGCTAAAGTGGGAATATAAGCAGAAACAATAGATACCTACACTACAGGCTTTAACTTTTTAATAATTAATTATTATCTCAATCATTACAATCTGTTAAAAAATAAATATAATTGGGATCTATCTTTAGAATGTAAAAGGCTAATGAAACAAAAATAGTGTTAAAAAAGTATGCGTTCTTTAAAATTTACTATATTCAGTTATATGTAATCAATGAAAATATTTTCCCTTGTTCGAAAAGGGTATTTATAATTGATTATCGTTTCTGGTGACTGGAAAATCTACCTGCATTTCATATAAAAGTTCAAACATTATAAGATTAGATAGCACAGTATTGATTTTTCAGTTGGTACAATAGTTTATTTTTTTCGTTGTTATTCTCCCACCATTAACAATAAAATAAAAAAAATAGAAAAACGTGTTTTTTGCTATAGCAATACTTCATTAACCCATTTTAGTTGTAAAGAAAAATTTATGATTTCCTGCTCTGGAGTGATTAAAATCAATCATCACGATTAAACGGAAATCCGGCTAAGCTGCATACAAAGCAACAAGATGGCCCTCCCCGTACAATTCGAAATCGGTTAACTCTAGCTAAAACTATTCTTATACAAGCCCATAGTTAATGTTTTGATAAATTTTGTTGACAAAGAGTAAACATAACTCAGAAATGGTCGATCCTATCAAAATTTTCCTTTTAGTAAAAGTGGCATAAAATAAGCTGTAGAATCGAATTATACAATAAAGATAAGCATTCTCATTTAGAATATCGAAGTTAGTGTCATTTCTGAGCAAGATGGGAAAGTTATATTAAATCTGTTACCATTACGCGATTCCTAATTAAAATTAACTTGGGGATTTATAAAACCATTTTTCCTTGTTAATAGTTTCTGAATAAAATTGATGTACTATAGAAGTTGATAACCCTGTATAGAATCTTAAGTTTTTTTTTTAAATTGGAAAGTCATCGATTTATATTTCGTGTTTCAAGAACTATCCAAGCTGGTGCAAATAGGAAACCCATTCACGCTTTTCGTTGTATTGACGTCTTTTTGTCCTTATGAGTGAATTAATTACCAATTATTTTGTCGAGGTATCCGGAAGATTCTTTGATCGTGTAACCGGCTATTCCAGCAACGTGTGCGCCCAGGCTGAAACCGATCAAAGTCGTGCTTTTCAGGGCGATGTAGCCGTCTTCCTGAGCGGCGAGGAGGAAATTTCCCACGTCCTTCCCTACTCTTTCCATGTTCCTAGGAAGGAAAAGAATTTGTGAAGTCATTACGGCCAAGTTAAAAAATTAATTTTAACAAGAAAAAAAAATTACTTAGCGGCGCTTATGTAATCTGGACCTTCGGCGGCTTTCTCATAATCGGCTATTATTATAGTGTAACCTTCTCGTCTCAACAAGGCTGTAAATTCAAAAAATAAAAACAAAATATTATTTAAAAATGTGCAGTACTTCATACTTCATAGCGTATACTCATTTTTTTAAAAAATTTATTTATATGAAACGATGATTATGAACGGATGATGCTTAAACACTAAAAAACACACTTAATAGTGTAAATTAATAAATTAAAAATTAAAAATAACTATAAGTCGAATAAAATCTAGCTCAATATTTCGTTTATTATTAAATAGGAAAAAATATTATTGTTGTTTTTAGATTTGCTTTTTAAACTGGAACGACGGCCAAAAACTGGCTGACTCTTCATGTCTAAAGCAATATTGTCCTTATTTCAAAACAGTTCCATTTACGCTATTTCAGCAATAGATATGAAGCAATTGAATAAATTTGAACAGGTTGAAAATACCTTCGGCTATCAGAAGATTCGAGGAAGAGTTGAAGTTACCGCCTAGGCCATGGAGAAGGACGACTGTTCGGTTTGGCTCGGAAATGTCGCTGTACTTGAGGTCATCGAGAGAATCGGCGAACTCTTGGAATTTTAACGGGTTACCCCTTTTAACACCAAATTTTGCTCATTTGACACTTTCACAAAATTAGACCATCGGCCAAATTGGGCGTCAGGTCTGTTACATTTTGACTAGAATAAATACCTTTCGATGAGGTAGAACATGGTTTTACTTTCATCGACGGGCTTTCCATAATTCCTACCTGTAAAAGAAAGAATTGATAATTAAAATATGAACTTTACAGACTTAAACGAATTACATAAAATATTAAACCCCTTATAATTATTCCCAATTTTCACCTTATCGTCTTTATTGAGAGTTACCTCGAACAGCATAGGGTTAGGGATAAAAGAGGGGCCACAAGGCTTTCTGCATCTCGACCTGAATAGAACTATTGTGCTCCCTTAGTTTTTATAACTCGCCAGATTCAGGTTGTTAATCATCATAGCTTTGCCAGCGGATCCTTAGTGTAGTATCTTACTTGCGGTTTTTCTTGTTCTAGTTGCAAGAACCTGCATAGACCTTCACAAAAACATAAAACTTGTTCTGCGGTCTCCTCCTCCTCGGCAGTATCTGCGCAGTGTTTCTTCTGTCTGTACTCCTATCCAGTGCATGTGCTTTCTTAAGTGGCAATGTCCTGTCAGGAGTTGGGTTGCGGTTGCCTTCCAGTAATTCTGTTGTAAGTTTTTCGGATGGTCCTTCTATGAATCTCTTCGCGTGCCTCATACCTGTGGTATTGTTCCACCTGGTTTTGGACACATTAACGATCCTTTTAAGATGTATGCTCTTTTGCTGCAGGATGCTAAGCCTCAATAGAGTTCAGGACTCAGATAGTCCATGTTGGCCCCCCTCTTTGGCGAATATGTCAACCTTTTCGTTGCAACTATGCCCCGAGTGTCCAGGACCCATGCCAGGGTCAGGTCATTAGTGTCACTGACGTCGGGGCCTCCAAGCAGTTCCAAACACTCTTTACCTTCACCTCAGATGAGGCTAGTGCTGCCTGACTGTCAGAGAAGATAGCTATCTTCCTGGAATGTATTCCTAGCCTATGCCCTGGCGCAGTGTTCAATCGCTATGATTTCAGACTGGAAACCTGTACCACAGTTATCTAGGTTTACCGACAGTTCGGTCTTTGGGTTCATCCCCAAGACTCCAGCTCCCGTGCCCTTGTCGGTTTTCGGGCCGTCAGTATACCAGTAGGAGAACAGCATGAATAATTCTGTTTTAAAATTACTTAATCCCGCTGGTTTAAACATATTTTGCGCGGACGGAACCGGAAAGAGACAAAAGCGGGTTATTAAAGGGGCCCTTAATTATTATTTTTGTAGCCGTAACACCGTTTAAACGATATCCGAAAAATTAACCTTGCGTTGACCGACAAAATTTCATAATGTCATTATATATCTTTATAAAAGAAATATATTTCCAACCTTTAAGTTTAGAGTCGCGCAATGGCGTTTAACGCGATCAGACGTGTTTTGTTTCGCTCTATGAAAGTTTCTTTTTTCGATGGTTTATTCTACGAAAACTGACCTGAAACTTCTCCAGTGGGTAGCGGACCTTATAAATAGTGTGTTGTGGAAATAGTGTGTTAAAAATTATAGTTTCGCTAACTTAAAAAACAATTTAAATATTGTAACAAACGGAAAGAAATTGAAAATTGCACCAGAAGTAGGCCAGTTACACTCCATAAGGATTGCCTTGTCAGCAGAAAAAGGTAGGGAAACGCTTATCAGCAGAAGAACGTCTCGGAAAACTCCGAGCGTTCAAAATCTCACTCTTGCCCCTTCCGCTCTACCAAACTCGTCTCCAGTCTCTATCCTGTCCGGTTAGGAAAGGATCGAAAAGATGGGAAAGACAGAATAAATAAATCCCCTTCAATTGCAATTCGCACAAGAGCGCAAATGTAATGAGGAATTACAAAACATGATCGTAAAAATGAAGGCCTATATTAAGTCCCTAACTGGAAGGAACAAAAATCAACACCGAGCCAGACTGAAAAAAAATTCACACTACCGACTTCTGATGAAGAAGAAGAAATAGTAGCCAAGAAACGGTATGGCTCGTTCAAAAGAATAAAAAAAGAAAATTTATTGTCTTCTCCTGAAAATGTGAGATCAAAACTTCAAGTAATACTTTTGATTTAATCAAAAAATCAGTTGATAACAGATCAGACAAAAAACAAGCAAAAGTGCAAAGGCCACCACCCATAGTACTAAGCAATGTGACTGATATGAAGCCAATATATGAAGCTCTCAAGGACAGAAAATTAATTCTAAAGCTAAACTCATGATCAATGATCAAATAAAAATTAACGTTGACAATGAAACTGAGTATAAGAGAATTACAGAACTCATGAACAGCTCAAAAAACATCGAGTGGCATGCAAATGAAAATATACAAACCAGGCCTATAAGAGTCATGGCCAGGAATTTACACCCATCTTGTGATCCAATAGATATTGTAACTTGCCTCCATAACGAAGGTTTTAAGATAATATCAATTGTTAATAAAATAAGAAAGACGAAGGAAAAGACAACTCCGCTTCATTTGTCCATGCCCAGTTTCGAAAATACCGAACACATTAAAAAGATTTTCAAAATCCGACATATATGCCATATAAAAGTCAAAATGGAAGCCATTAAAAACAGCAAGGCGATTCCTCAGTGCAAAAAATGTCAACGATATGGTCATACACAAAAATATTGCAAACAACAGCAATATGCGTGAAATGTGCTGGCGAACACCTAACAGCAAACAGCTCTAAGCCGAAAGAAGAAGCTCCAAAATGCCATAACTGTGCAGGTGATCATCCCGCAAATTACAGAGGATGTATGATTGCGAAAGAATTACCAACAAGGAAAAACCACATAAAATCAACTAATAAACGTGATTCTTTAGTAGTAAGGGCTCCTCGGCCCAGATCAATTAAAAATGGAGTAACCTACGCTCAAGTAGCCCGCATAGACATCCCAGAACAAACAATGTCAACGTACAATCAGGAGCACATGGTGGAAATGATGGCCAACATAACCACCGCAATGACCAAACTTTCTGATCGGCTAGAAAGACTAGAAGCAAAATTAGTTTCAAATGCGCCGACAAGATCTTAAAATTGCATTGCAACTTGGAATGCAAATGGCATACTAGGGAAAAAACAAGAACTTGAAATATTTCTAAATACGCAGAAAATTATATTTGCTTAGTAACTGAAACCCACCTAACAAAACAGTTATTTTTAAAATTAAATGGCTAAAGAATATATCACACCTTCCAGCCTAATAACAACCCTAACGGTGGTAGCGCTATCATCATAAAGGACAACATACGACACTTCGAATATCGATCTCTTCAAACTGATGAGATCCAACTCACCGTGGTCGTACTCAACTCTGCCAAACATAAAATATTTATTGGCGCAGTATATTGCTCGCCAAAGCACAATCTAATGTGTTCTGATTACTCGAGACTCCTTGAATACCTAGGCGAAAGGTTCATAGTAGGCGGTGATTTCAACGCTAAACATGTCGACTGGGGATCCAGACTGACTAACACCAAAGGCCGCGAACTAAGGAAAGCTACGCGAGGGTGCATCTATCATTCTACAGGGAAAACAACCTACTGGCCAACAGACTGCAACAAAATACCTGATCTCTTAGACTTTTTTATTACCAAAAATTTCTCCTAACTTCATTAACGTAACAGAAAACTTTGATCTAAATTCTGATCACTCAGCAGTTATACTGACGCTAAGTGAAAGGATAATACAAAACAATGCAAGCCAAAATTAGTTAATTTAACTACTGACTGGAGTAGTTTTGCTTTAGACGTGGATGCAAAAACAGTCCTTAATGTTCCTATCGATTAGATTATGAATTAGATAATGTGCCAATTAGATAATGAAACAGAGGTGTTCACCTCAATCATTCAGGCTTCAGCATGGTGTAATACTAGGCAGACTATCCCCCAAGGAAATTAAAGAACTAATAAATCAGAAAAGGAAGGCTTGGAGAAGAAGGCAACATTCTTAACAATATGGCTCAACAACTTAAACGGAAGCTAAAAAAACTAAATGACGACTCAATCAGAAATATCTAGAAGATCAAACACTAGGCAAAGCCACTGACTACTTGTGGAAGGCCATAAAAAAGTTAAAATACCAATCGCCCAAATTCCTCCATTAAAAAAAAGAGGATGGTACATGGGCGAGTAACAGCAGAGAAAAAGCCGAATTGTTAGCTAGTTAACTTGCTGAAATCTTCAAACCAAATGAAAACAACAATGGCAGCTTACTTGAAGTAACAACCACACCACAAAAAGAAAATATAAAGATTGTTTCACCTAAAGAAGTAGCACAAAAAATTAAAAAATTACCTGCTAAAAAGATTCCAGGATATGACCTTATCACTGGAGAAATACTAAAACAATTGCCAAAAAGGGGTATAGTTAAACTAACATACCTATTTAATGCTGCAATCAGACTAAAATATGTTCCCAGCATCTGGAAATTCGCAGAAGTCATTATGATAAAAAAAAAACAGGAAAACCGGCGAACTAGGTCTTATCATATAGACCAATATCGCTACTACCGACAGTGTCTAAACTCTTCGAAAAGTTATTATTAAAACGAATAAAACACATTGTAGAAAAAAAGAAAATGATTCCTAACCACCAATTTGGATTCCGAACAAGACATTCAACAATAGACCAAATTCACCGAGTAACGGACGTAATAGAAAAATCTCTTGAAGAAAAACAAGTTTGTTCTGCTATCTTCCTTTATGTCTCACAAGCTTTTGACAAGGTCTGGCACGAAGGACTCATCAATAAACTAAAAGGTATGTTATATTATCAGTTCCTACCTAACAGACAGACTGTTTCAAACAAGAAGATCAATATTCAAAATTAAAAACAATAAATACAGGAGTGCCAGAAGGTAGCATATTAGGTCCACTGCTTTACTTGTTATACACCAATGATTTTCGGAAGATTAAGTTAAAATTGCTACGTTTGCAGATGCCACAGCGGTGATATCACTAGGACCGACTATCACCCATTCAACCAAAATCCTCTAAAATGCATGTAATAAGATACACGAATGGACAAAAAAAAAAGGAAAATCAAGCTAAATCAGCATAAATCAGTTCATCTAATCTTTACAAACAAAAAGGTGGACCAAGTTCCGTCGCTCACAATCGATGGAACTACTATACCATACAGCAATACAGCAAATATCTGGAATGACCTTAGATGCCAAGCTGAGATGGAAAGAACACGTGAAGCAAAAAAGTTCAGAAATAGGTTTAAGATATAAACTATTGTGGTTGATAGGACGTTGTACCTTGCTATACAAAATAAAATATTATATAAACAAGTCATAAAGCCTATGTGGACATATGGTATTCAACTATGGGGTTGCACCAAACACAGTAAAATCAAAATCATACAAACACGCCACAATAAAATCTTATGTAACATGGTCAATGCACCTACATACATAAGGTACATAAGGAATAAGGACTTACATAGGGATCATAAGATCCCTGACGTCACGGCGGAAATACAAAGATTTGCCGCCAAACACCAGGCTCGCCTCAGCCAGCACGAGAATGTGGAAGCGACCAAAGTCTTACATAACCGAAACATGGTCAGAAGGTTAAAAATAACAAAGTCATATGAACTTGTGTAGTTAAAAATGAATAGTGAAATGTAAATCTTATTGTACCAATGGGTTTATAAGAATGTAAACATTTATTTATTCTATAATATTATTTAAAATTAATGGTTGATCTGATAAGACCAGTTTTAATAAATAAATTTAATTAATAAAAAACCTTTAAATTTACAACGTATATGTACGTATATTGTTTTGATGGATAGGTCCTCATACTTTTGCACACATTGTTTTTAATATCCACTGGCAGTGGAAACTGCTGGACGGTTTTGAGGTAACTAAGGAAGGTAGTAAAACGTCATCCCATGAGTGCGATTAGGGAGGTCATTAAAAAACATACATTCATATTTATTTTAAGATCTTGTTTATAAGGAAAGAAACTTTTTTTTCTAAAAGAAATTGAAAACACTGTGCTTAAATGGTTTCCTAATCAAATAACAATTTTCTAACCATTTAGCAATTATATGACATTATATAACAAGTTTGTTATCATCCGATAGTCATCAAGATAACTCAATTCAAGACAGATTGTATCGGGTGGTTAAAAATGTTAGGAATTTTCAGTTTTGTGACGATCCGGCCAAATGACGACGACCGTTTCCACAAATTGCGCGACACAGTTGAACGTCGTCCCTCTAATTTTCATCCTGACAGTTTCACTCGCTCAACTTCTGCCATGTACTTGAAACAAGTTTCAGCCGTTGAGATCTAAATCACAATGCAGAAAGCTTCCGGGTCAAGTGGGAGGAAATTAATGGAAAGTATCTTTGGTAATAGCTTAAGGTATTTTTAATAATGACATTGATTACATACTCGCTTCACTTAATTTCCATCCTTCGCAGGATTTCATAAATATATTTTTTTCTGTTTTCTTATTACAATCTGTAATTGTTATTTACAATATGTAATTTGCGGATACATAAACTTACATACAACTAATTACATTGAGGGGAGCAAATAATAATATCCTCCCTCTTCACTTTGTTTATGTTGTTTTACTGTTTAGTCAGCAAGGAGGTCGCGGGGCCATTCCTCTTGAGACTCCTTTTGGGGTTGTAGGGATGGGTTCTATTGGACAGGGCTTGCGCAAGACTATTTGGATGGTGGGAGAGTTTTTTGTGGAACTTGGTAAATTTTTGGGGAATAAATTTTTGGATAAAAAGAATTTGAAGGTCGTTGAGATTTTGAGCTTTTGAGACATAATAAAGAGCATTTTCAATGGATCTGATGATTTTAGATTGAAAGGATTGGAGTCGTTGGATATTGGAAGGTTTAGCTGTTGCCCACAGTTCTATTCCGTATGTCCAAATCGGTTGTAGTAGTGTTTTGTAAATTGTAAGTTTGTTTTTTGTCGATAGTTTAGACTGTCGTCCTATAAGTCTGTGAGGTAGACCAAACCGTCTGTTTAGGTTTTGTCGTGTCAGTCGTGTATCCTTATTCCACGTTAGTCGTGAGTCTAGGTGGAACCCAAGGTAGCGAACACAGTCGGATTTGGGGATATTTGTTTGTTCGGGATTTCGGATTGTTGTAGTATATTGATTTTTTGATTGATATTTGATTCTATTTGAAGTCTTTTTGCATTACGGATTTTGCTGTTTCCTGGGGTTGTTTGTTCAAGTTATCATATGGATTTTTTTCTTGATTGCTGACGATAGTTCGGCAAATGCTGATGACCTGGTAGTTGTAGAAGCTCTAACGTAAAAATTAGATATTAATTACCCGGCGATTCGTGGCAAGTTCAGTTTAAATAAGATTAAGAACGAAAGATGTCAAAAATTATTAAGAAAGAAAAAAGATTTTGGCTTAGCTAAGTAATTTTAGGAAAACTAAATTATTACAGTGCAGTTAGTTAACTGTATTTATACTCATTATAATCATATTCTATGTCTGTTTCTTTGAATTTTGCTTTTAAATTTTACTCAGGCTGTTCAGCCAAAGAGTCGGTTTTTCACAGTTGATGTGCCTTAAGGCGCAATCAGAGATAACCCCACCTTCCGATAAGGATGATCGGACTAGAAGTTGAGTTTAGCGCTGACCAGCCAAGAGGTGACAACAAACCTGTTGAAAACAACACAACGAGGCATTTTTTTTTGTTCTTCTCTTTCTCCTTTCTTTACTACCAACATCGCCCAACTTTGGAGTCTGGACTGCGTGAGCGAGTCATCCTTTACTTCCAACGCCACCCGATGTTGAAGCTGGGACTACGGGCACGTCTTCCAGGGCAGTGAAAATTACATTTATATGTGTTTCGGTGAAGGACAGCGAATCAAAAAACAACATTATTTTTTTGTCATTTTTTTATGTTAAAAACATTTTTCGCAAACAACGAAAACCTTCTCAAAGAATATTTATGTTAATTTCCGAGACTTGCAAGTGTTGCCTTTTCTTCTTTTCTTCTTTTTAATTTCTGTTCCATTGAATTGTCAAAATATATTTGTGTACTCGTATGTCCTTTTTTTATATCCTTTTTGCACGCATTGTTCATTACACCCCCAATCAATTTGGATTGATCGAAGAGTGCGGGGGATTCATTAACCTCTCAGCCTATATTGCTGCATTTCTTACTAACTGTCATACCACCTCGGGTGTTAATAAAACAGCTAAATTATTTAATGTTGTAACACCAAATATACGTACTTATGAGTCGGGATTCATGAAATAAACAATATTTTATATTTCTACATATATAATATTATTTTTTTAAATTGGATAATATATCCAAGAAAAATAGACTTTATTGATTTTACCGTCACCCGTTAACAAGCACGCTATTTTAAGTAAATTAGGATTCGCTATTTGAGATAGCATACCGTTAAATCTGCGCATGCGCACTTCAATGTATTTAGCGTTACCGTTCAAGTTATACCGGCGAGCGTTGGTGATAAGTGCGGGCGTGCCACGCTAGGTCATGGTCGATATACCTTCGCTTTACGGAAACCATGGTCGCTTAGATAGAGAGCCTGCAGTCGGCTAATGACGCCCCAATCGTATGCTTTAGTACAAATAAATCTAGTTAATTGTAATATTTTTGGGGTTGATAATGAACCACAAGTTTGGTCGTTTGAGGTCATCCTTGTCTGCCTGTCTTGTCTTCGCAATTTTTGTCTGACAGACGCGATTCACTATCTACCGTGGTCGGTTTGAGTTACATTTTTTGCACTAGCTTAAACGTGTAATCAAAATATAATCTCTTTTGCAATGATTTGTTTATGTTTTTGATAATTTAATTATAAGAACTATTGTTAACCAGTCAAACTTATATTTTTGTCAGTAGTGACAGATAGCATCACAAAAACACCAAAGAGATCAAAGTTCTTCCAATAATTTAAACATGGTTATCCGTCTAGGGATAAGAACACTCAAAGCTATAACAAAAAATCTTAATGATATAAACTAAAAAATATCTATTTTATTTTTATCGTTTAAAAAGAAATTATCAATTTTGCCACATTGATATTTGCCGCTGAAAAAAAAAACCGGACACTCGTATTTTGCTGTTTATTTCAAACAATATATTTTTATTGTTATATTTATTACAATATATTTATTTTAATGTAAACAAAATTGAATGAGAACAGAAATTCATGAGTTTTAATAAAAATTATTTAATTATGATGGTTTGAAAGAAAAGTCACCAAAAACAAAGGAAAATAAGATAAGAATAATGAGAAATATAAGAACAATATCAAATGAAATCCAGGAAGTAAAAAGATAATTAAAGTCGATCTGTAGGCGTAACAGAATGAGGGACATAATGCCAATTTTTTTGTACATGGGATTAATAAGCACAAAAGTAAACAAAGGAAGTAAAATAAGGCATTATGCCTAATTCTCTGTAATTAATAAAAAAGATAATGGATTTAATTTGAAATTAAAATCAAATAAATTGAGTGGTGCGTTAAATTTGTCCATCGGTGTAGTTTGAATGATGAAAGAGTATTTTCTTTCAAATTGGCCTTCTCATCTTTTGTTAACACTAACTGACACTAACCCTACTAAGGGATGGCGTTACGAAAAATTTTTTTTTAAATCCATAACAAGCAATAAATTATTTGAGAATCTATGACCGGCTTGTTATCGGATTGAGTCAATTATTTTCGGTTCAGATATCAAATTGTAATTAGACGTAGATGATAACACACGGAAAATCATATATAAAATATAATAAGAAAAGGTTATAAAAAGGCCCTGAAACTAGTTTCAGATTAGCAATTATATTTGCTCTATAACTAGGAAATTTTTATTTAAAGTGTTAGATGTATCAACTACTTTTTTACTGATTAAGCTGGATCTGTGTATGGTCTTGATGAGAAAAACTAATTCACTTTGTACTGCCAAGCTTTCGACCTATTTTAAGGTCATCATGAAGGCAAAAAAATCTTAATTATGTCACAAATTGACATAATTAAGTGTTTAATAGATGGTTTTAAAATTGTTATGAAGACCGACAAATTCCTAACATTGCCAAGAGCTGTCACACTATTACTTGGAAGCCAGCCCCGTATTATTCACGTTCATCGTTCATGTACTTTTACAGTCAATGTACACCACAATCGTCAGTGATGTATATATTAAGCATCTTTTACGTTCGTAAGAAAAAGTAAGAAATTCAAATTTAAACTATCAATTTTAGGGGCGTCGGTGGCCGCAACGGTTTAGGCGTTGACATGGCGCTCATTACTGGCAAGTAAAGACATACTTACAAATGGAAGCTTATCAATTAGCTTTTGAACAATTGGAGCGTAACGTTATGATTGGCAGAAATAGATTTCAAAAAATTACGAAACAATTACTTATATATACAATTATTTATATATGTAATTAATAAGTGGTTTGGCAGTAAGAGATAAAAAATTGAAAACTTATTTATTAATGTAATTAAGATAATAAAAGATTGGGGCTTGCGAAATACCGCAATATTCCTCCCCTTCACTCTGCCGAAGATAAGTTAATTACCATTAAGTTTGGGGCAACCTGTTTCTTTTATAACACAAAATTTGTCCAGTTTTTTAGAAGAGTCGCTCATAAAGACCAAGAAAAATAGTTTTCATGTCTTCCCATTCTTTTAGTGGATCATTTTTTAGAGAACCTAATGTGTTGTTGAGGTACAAGGATCCTTCGAACTTGACCCATTTTTTCCCTTCTGACCTTTTCCTTCTACTCATGGGACTGGCAGAAGTCGCAGATAGCTGATGGGGCAACATACTTACCCGATACAATGCTATGCGACACTACCCGATGCTACCCGACGCCTTGTCACGTTTTGGTAGGGTGTGCGCATATGTTCGACGTCAAGCGCACGCCACGTACAGTCACACAGCGTTTATCACAATAATCACTATCACAATTGCAACGGCTCTTTTGTTCGTAATGCACTATTTTGAGTAAAACCTTGTAATAAATTGTAAGTTAAATTTTATGAGCACAACCATGTAATAAATTGTTTGTTAACCTTACTTGTTTTAAATAAAGTTATTCCGGTGTTTTGCTTTCTAACCATCATAATTATATAATTTTTACAAAACCTTTTGAATTTTTGATCTCGTTTAATTTGGTTTACATCAAAATATGAATATTTTAAGTGATAATAA
This sequence comes from Cimex lectularius, assembly GCF_000648675.2. Lineage (NCBI taxonomy): Eukaryota > Metazoa > Arthropoda > Insecta > Hemiptera > Cimicidae > Cimex > Cimex lectularius. The sequence goes on along the minus strand of NW_019392955.1, from coordinate 16,502 downwards.
CGACAAAATTACATATACTTAGTTTGAAATAAAGCTACTCGACGAAAATGGTGTAATTTTATGGGCAAAACCATGAAATAAATTGTTAGTTAAATTTTATGAGCAAAACCATGTAATAAATTGTTGGTTAAATTCGTTATATCAAAACATGGTATTCCGGTGTTTTGATCTATTTTCTACCAAACCATTAGAATTAATTTTTTTTAAATAAAAACTAATGAATTTTTTATCTCGGTTAATTTTGTTTATATTAAAATAAGTATGTTGTAATTAATATAACGACAGTAATACTTGTAGTTTGAATAAAAATATGAGAGTCTGGTTCTTTTGTTTTTGACTGTACTCGATGCTACACGACGAAAATCTGGACAGTGGGAATCGCAAAGCGTAGAGTAGGGTAGCGTTGCATGTCATTGGGTAGATATGCACGGGGTAATACAACCTTATTGAAAATCTGACTTTGGATATGCGTCGGGTAGCGTCGCATGCGTTGCATCGGGTGTTCCCCGTTTAATGATGCTCATAGCATTTGAGCGAGCTGCTGGTTTGGTGTAATGAAAATTCTCGAACCTTGAGTGAAAAATGGTTGAAATAGTCAGGTTGTTATTTTTCTCTAAATTTGATAATCTTATCCGGGAATCCGTTAGAAGCGCTTCTTTTATTTCATGCAGTACTGATGTCGGGTTAATTATCACAGCTTGCAGCTCAGTAATCATTATGTTGGCCATTGGAAATACTGTTGAGAGAGCGCATTCTCTCCAGAAGCTTGTTTTGTGACAAATTCAAATTATCGATGCAAATCCTGGAATTAACTCAGCGATTTCTTTCCCTGACTTTTAAATTTAAAGATTAAATAAAATTTAAAAAAATATATATCTAGTTATTACTGAGCACCATTAATGGTATATTAATGAATGAGAGGTATATTAATGAAATTTTTGTTTGTTTTGAACTTTTGAGAATGTAATGTAGAAGTGATAGAAGTGACCATAGAGGAAGGATCTCCGTTCGACCAATGTTCCCAAGCAAATCTCAACGCAATTATTTCTCTACTTTAGTTCAGTTCCTATACCGGTATTTTTTAAAGCACACTTTGGTTCCATTTATACCATTTTTCATTCGAGTATTTTTTCCGATACCAAAGAATATACTCGATACCAATACGTATACCAATGTATCAAAATTGAAGATTCGATACTATACGTATTTAGTATCGAAAGAAATTATTCGATACTACACTCCTATCGATAGAATAGGAAAGTCATTCCATGCGGGTATTTTTTTAAGCTCACTCAACCACTATTCCATTCGAGTTTTTTTCCGGTACCAAAGGAAGTACTCGGTACCAGTACTTGTATTTAAAGTGGAAACTCGATACTATAAATATTTGGTTTCGAAAGAAATTAGGCGTCACTTTACTCACATTGAGAGTATCCGAAAGTCACTATCCTTGAGATCGGCGAGAATGTAGGCTAGGTCGTTTCACATCATTTTGATATGTCCATCATTACTGATTTATATATTCTGGGCTTGGAAGCCTAAAGCCAGGAACACACTTACCCGATGCAATGCTATGCGACGCTACCCGATGCTACCCGACCCAAATCCAAAGTCAGATTTTCTATAAAATTGTATTATGCACATCTGCCGGATGCTATGCAACGCTACCCGACTCTATGCTATGCGATCCCCACTGTCCTGATTTTCGTCTGTTAGCATCGAGTACAATCGAAGACAAAAGAACCGGACAATCATATTTTTATTTCAAACTATATGTATTATTGTTGTTATACTAATTACAACATACTTATTTTAATATAAACCAAATTAACCGAGATAAAAATTCATTAGTTTTTATTTCAAAAAATTAATTTTAATGGTTTGGTAGAAATGGTTGGTAATTAGTGACCGTTAGTCGATGATTATTCGAAAATCGTGAGAAGCGATTTGGTGTGATGTAGGTTTCAGAAAAACATTTTCTTTATCGTGGCAACGTTTCGATCTTTATTGAGATCATCTTCAGAGCCTGGGATTTACAAATATGTATAGTTTAAATTGACAAATACATGTAGGATGTGGAAAAAATGAATTTATACAATGCAAAAAATATTTTTTTAAATATATTCAATCAAAGAATTTCTACTCACTCAAAGTGTTTGTTTTCTGCGTAAACACGTTTTTACGTTTTTTTTAGTTCGATAGAAAATTTATCAAAACACAGTAATACCACTTTTTGATAAAATGAATTTAAATAACAATTTATTACACGGTTTTGCTCATAAAATTTATTTAACAATTTATTTCATGGTTTTGCTGATAAAATTATTGAGTAGCGTCAGAACAGGACACGCATATTTTTTTGTAGTTTATTTCAAACTAAGTATATGTAATTTTGTCATTGTATTAATAACAATATTCTTATTTTAATATAAACCAAATTAAACGAGATCAAAAATTCATGAGTTTTTATAAAAATTATTTAATTATGATGGTTAGGCAGAAAATTTATCAAAGCAACGGAATAACTTTATTTAAAACAATTAAATTTAACTAACAATTTATTACACGGTTTTTCTCAAATTAGTGCATTAAGAACAAAAGAGGAGTTGGGATTGTGAAGGTGATTATTGTGATACACGCTGTGTGACTCTACGTGGCGTGCGCTTGACGTCGCATAGATGTGCACACCCTACCAAAACGTGACGAGGCTACCCGTCGCCTTGGGTAGTGTCACATAGCGAACCATCAGGTAAGCGTGTTCCCGACTTAAAACACAGATCGAAGCAATGGGGGTAAAGTTAGCCAAAAAGATCGAAAATGACCAAACTACCAAAAAATGTTGATTGCAGGCGCCGGGAATCGATCCCGGTACCTCTCGCATGCTAAGCGAGCGCTCTACCATCTGAGCTACGACTCCCGATGATAATCGAACCTGATTTGAAATATTTGCACTGGTAAAATTGGGTCACTGTGAAAAAATCGAAAGTGTCCGAGTAGGCAATCCGCGAGACCAGGAACCGGTCCTGGTACGAAGGCCGTCCGGACGCGAGACCGTTTCCCGTTTGGCTTAATTACAAATCCCGGAAAACATATCATGCAAATCATAGCGTTCAATCTGCGTATTTGTCACGACGGGGGGAAAATCTTGGAAATTTCATGTCATGCTGAATAACAAATTATTTTTCAAACCTCAGAGACGTTTTTACAACGATCTACATATTTTTGATGTGTTGTACAATTGTAATGTAGCAAAGGATCTCGTCCACTCTGCCAAGCTAACCTCATAAATTCATTAGCGTTGAAGCCATAATTTTTAATAGTGTAGGTGCTTACATGTTTCTTTTTGTATGAAAGCTTGACGAAAGAACTAATTTTTCGTTTCTTTCAAATTAGCTTTGTCCCTGATTTTTATATAAAATTCACACATCGTGAGATAGGAATTAGACGAAATTGCAAAAATATCTGTATTTTCATTGGTCTCTGACAGATATTTCATGGAATAAATCCAATTTACAAAAATGTTTAAACATAGAAATATATCAATGTACAAAACATAACGATACATAAAGCAAAACTCAGAAAATAAAAGGGAAAAAATTACATTGTGTATACAGTAAGAAAATTGTTACATCACATTTACCATTGTACACATGCTGTCGAAACGATCGGTTAATGTATTATAAGATATTTAAGATTATTATATAAATAATATGAGTAAATAATGTACAACAAAAATATGTTGATTAAGCAAGTAAAAACAGCAAAACATCCTTTCATAATCAAACAAAACGACAAAAATATCAGAAATAATTTGTTGAAGTCGTGAGGAGCGGTCAAGAATGAAGTAGGTTAGCAAAACATCTTTTTCATTTTTTTGTTGACGTTTCGACCTTTATTCTGGTCATGACAGCACAAGAATAGCACCACGCTTTATGTGAGTATGAAAAACATGGTTGAAAAATTTACAATTACATCTTAAATTGTATTTTTTCCAATCAACGTATGTTTTGTAATTTACCGATGCCCTGAAAACGACCCGAATAAAGGTCGAAACGTCGGCAAGAAAATGAAAAGTGTTTTTCTAAACTACTATAAACAAACACACACACTTCGTTTTATTATCGAAATCATCATTACTGCAATTTAATTAAATAGCTTATAAATACTTTTATTATTTTTATATAATTAATTTTTTCACAGATGATCTGTATTTATAGTAGCGTATTTATAGTTACATGTATATTGTAGGTTTTCCTATCAACATATATTTTGTAATTTACCCAAACCCTGAAGATGACCCGAATAAAGGCCGAAACGTCGGGAAAAAAATGAAATAGGTGTTTTTCTAAACTCCCTCATTCATGACGGCTCCTCACGAATTCAACTAATTATGAAACAGCAGGTCAGTAAGAAACACACACACTTTTACAATCGAAATCATCATTGCTGCAATTTTTATCAAACAGCTTATAAATGTTTTTATTATTTTTATAGAATTAATTTTTTACAGGTGAATTGTATTTATAGCAGTGTATTTATAGATCCATGTGTATCATATGTTTTCCTATTAACCTATACTTTGTAATTTACTCAAGCCCTGAAGATGACCCGAATAAACGTCGAAACGACGGCAAAAAATTGAAAAAGGTATTTTTCTTAACTATCTCATTCTTGACGGCTCTTCACGACTACAACAAATAATGAAACAACAAGTTAATAATAAACACACATCAGAAATAATCAGAAAAAAATAATAGTTTATTATTCCCAATTAGTCAATCAACATATTTTTTTAAAATAAAATCAAATGAAATAACATATTGTTTATTGGAACAGAAGTAAATAATTAAGAGAGTGAAGTCGTTTAATAATACTAATGGGATGAAAAAATATATAATTAAAAATTTTAATTAAAAAAAATGTATTTAAAGTTAAAACCAGCAAATATACACGTACCCTTATGTCTGCGTGTGTGTTTGTCTGCAAGAAATGCAAGTTAAATAATGTATACGATATAAAATTAATATTGTTATAAAATTATGAAAGATATATTACCATAAAATATATAAAATAATTCAAGATGTAACTTGTCTGCAAACCTGACGGTAGAATGTAGAAAGAGAATAATTAAAAATAGAAAGGCGAGAAAATTTATTGACAGAACGTATAATTATGTCAATAGGCGTATTTTTATCACATTTAATAGGACGTTAGGAAATATGAAAGAGTCTATAATGCCTGGTCAAGTGACTCGTAGAGAAGTAAATTTGAAAGTAAAAAGGGACTGTCAATATTGTAGTTGTTTATTTTAAAAAGTGTAAATAAATCAGAGCTTTGGAAGACTTGCCTAAGAGGAGACTTTAGGAAGTAAATTAGAGTACTGTTCAAACTGTCTATAGTCAATAATAGTAACTCCTATTTTATTATGAAGAATTCTGAGATATTTTAAATGTACAGATTGAAGTTTATGAATAGATTTATTACAGTAGGTTTGATAAATTTGTTATTTATTTTATTATTAGAGTAACTAGATAAGAAACCCAGCACAGAGCTTGAAGATTTAATATGATCAATGTGAGCAGTTATATTTATTTTGAGGTCAAAAATAACACCAAGGTCGTTAGAATAGTTTTAAAAAGAAGAACAGTATTATTAATAGATTAAGTGAAGATATAATTAGTTTTACGACGGTAAAAACTTCATAGAATGGCATTTTTTAATATTCGGATCACAAAATATAATGGATTTAATAAGTAAAACTATGTTCACTAAAGCTCCCCGTGGCCATTTCATTTGTCGACGAGAATCGGATCCTGATTACACGACATTTGAAAAATGGCAAAAAGGAGGGAAAATTCTAAAGGTGGGCTGAGATGGAAAGTTGGTGTCTGAGTGGATCGAAGTCACGATAGCTCAAGTGATAGAGCAGCGGCGTATTGAGCCGAAGGTCGTGGGGTCTAATCCAGCTCGTGACATTAACTTTTCATTTTAACCAATAACTTACATAAAGATTAATTAATTGAAAGAATGTACAAAATATTAAATTCAGTACGAATTATTTCCTCCTCTTACATTGATCACACCGCTTGCATTCGACATGGCATTGATTTTATAAGTTCTGAACGTAGTGCTGTGGAATATTTACATACTTCCCCAACAGTGGCATTCGCAAATCCTCCAAATTCTCTGGCATCACTGGGCGACTTTGACAACTCGACCCAAAGGTGTTCAATATGGTTTATTTCGGGACTTCATGCCGGTCACTCCGAACATTGAATTGATGCCCGTTCCAAGTAGTCATCAACGATCATTTGTGTGGGGATTTGCATTGTCATCTTCTGCTAACACATCTTCAAACTATCGCGCAGATGTTAGGGAACCCTCGATGAAAATCAAGTTTGTGGGACCTTCCATAGAAACTCCTGGGAAATTGTATCTGTGTTTTATTTACCTCTAATCCTTTCAAACGAAGCAAATACTATTGTAAGAAGATTGTTTAAGAGATAATTAAAAATATTATATTTATGGTTATTGTATTACACGTAATATTTTGTATGAAGCATGTAGAATATATATATATATATATATATATATATTTTTTTTTTTTTTTAAACAGTAGTTGTACAAATACTTTGATTGAATCTAAAATTTTTAGCATTGTATAAATTCATTTTTTTTCATATCCTACATGTGTTTGTAAAATTTAAACAATGTTTATAAATCCCAGGCCCTGAAGATGATCTCAATAAAAATCGAAACGTTGGCACGATAAAGAAAATGTTTTCATAAAACCTTCGTCACATCAAACCGCATCTCATGATCGCTAAATAATCTTTAATTAAAAATATTAAGGGTTGTCACTTTATTGCCTTTCAGTGTAGATAGATTAATTAATTTGTACGTACCTTTCGATATAGTTGTGAATTGAGCATTTTTTATTAGTTTCTACTTGTATGTGATGACATATCATAAATTTTTTGATCGTTTAATTGCGCGCGCCGTTTTTTATATCGAATTTATTAGTTGTTGGAATTTGTTGTTAAAATTTGTAACGATTAAATCATATAAGTTTATGCAGTTGTTGCACGTTGTATAATCACCGTATCGAGTAACCTTGCCATCCCTAACCATACTGAGTAGTTTTAATTTCTCCTGATTTGTATATTATTCCTTCGAAATATAAAGTATACTTAAGTATCAGTATAAATGATATTTTATCATTATTGGCATAGCATCACGAAAATACAGAACTACAGAGACAAATAATAGGGGTATTCACGATTTTTGTAAGATGGTGTTAAACGTTAATTTTTTCACAATGCTGCTCGTGGCGATTGGGAGAACCAAAAATAAAGCTATAACAGTCGTTGACGGTTTGGTGTTGCTTTTTTTTTTGGTTTTCTTTTCTGTTAAATTGTAAGATGCCAGAAGTTAATAAAAACTGAATCTTAATCAACTCTTTCATTCAAAATGCTATTTATGCACTCGACAAGTACTAACAAATGATACGCTTCAATTAATGCCGACATACCTAACCTGTAACCTAAGGTCTAACTGCCTACAATTTTATAATATATGAGATGTCACCTTTTATAAATGAGAGTATAAGGACAGGTCAGAAATTAACAAAAGAAATGTATTGGTCTGGTTGAATTTATACTTTTTTAAGAATAAAAAGACGCGTAAACAAAAAACAGCTATGAAATTCATGGCTGCCATGTTGGTTACCTACGCCCTAACGGCTAGCAATGTGACTACATTTTCGACCTAACATCTAACATTGGCCCTGGCCTGTTTAATCGAGCAATGTTAACTAGCCGATTCTTACAATTCTACGTCATCATTTTTCTCGATTTAACAGGACTTAACAGAGTTAACAGGGTTAACACAAAGATCGTGAATACCCCTAATATTTCAATTGACAGACACATAACAAAAACGGACCCTCAATTAGGCTAGCTGTACAATATGTGTGAAAGGTGATGGAGGAATATCGAGTCTCCACCACCCTAATGGAAAGAACGGTACGTAAATAGGAGTCAAAATATTTAAGAATGAACGTGAGAATGAGTGGGTTTGGAACTGTAGTCGTTAGGTGCTGAATTAGCTAGCTTTTAACAACCCCCTGGACCCGAACCTCGGTGGCCGGACAGATAATACTGAGGTCTGCCCCCGGACTGCCAACACCCCGTGTTGGTGATTCTCATGTCTTCCGGCAATTTACTGTAAATATAAAAAGCTGGAATTGCCTGGGGACTACGAGAACCCAATAGGCTCAACTCGGCACTTGTTCGTATGTATGTACGTTCATATGCGTATTTCAGTCTATACAAATTCAAATCGAAAAATAACAAAACAAAAGTTAGAATTTTGGAACCAGAGCAATCTATTTATGACCTATTTTATAACTCCGTTATTAGAACTTGCATACAACAAGTAAACCAGCTTTCGTAAAAGCTCGCCTTTTTATTGTCAAACCAATCAATATTGTATATTCCAACATAAATTTTTCTTCGTTTTATTTGATTAAAAAACCGTCAACATTTTGTTATGTAATATGTGGTAAAAACAACAACCAAGGCTTTACATTCAAGGTCTGCCCGAAGATCCACGAGATACCGTATAATCATGACTTCCTCGGTCCCGCACACCATAATTTTTGAAACATAAATATAACAAATTATAAAACTTTCGAGACACGGACTCGGAACAAGTTTATGCAACGGTTTGTATTGTTATTTAGCAATGCTAACTATACTATCAAATCAAATTAATGTTATCGGCATTGTGTGCTAAATTTTCAATGTTATGCCGTTTGGCATTCTCAGCATTTCAGAAGCCAGGAACAGCCATTTATAACTTACAAATAATATAATCAGTTAATATGTAATAAACACAAACGCGTTAGCTAAAGCAAAATAACACAAAAATAATTGGAAACTGTCCATTTAAATTAAATCAAAAGCCAAACAATTTACTTTTAAATTGGGTTATTAATCGTTTTTATAATTTAAGAACATTGGCAATGGTTATAATAATAAATATATTTTTTTAAATTTTACATTTATTTTAGAAAAGAATAAAATAATACTCATAAATGCTAAAAAATAGTCGTCCTAACACTTTAGGTGTCGCAGATGAGGGGCCAAAAAATTTACAATATATTTCCCATACTATTTTCAATTAAAAAACCAAGAATTACGCCGGGATTACAACCCAGGACCTTAATTATTTATACTCAAATATCTTAAGCGATCGTAATAAATAATTATGTCATCCAATTTCAATTATTATTTCAGCTTATAAAGAAAATGTCATATTAAATCAGTTTATTCGATTATTTATTGTATACGTTTTGTGTGTACGTTTTATCATATTGGTATTAATTAACCTTATTAATTATCTTTCTCTCACGCACCTCATACTCATTCACTCGAGCATGTCTCTTTCTCTCTTTCGTGTCTCCCGCTGTCTCTCTATTTCTTTCTTGTGCCTGTCTCTTTCTTATATGAATTCATTTCACATAGTGACTCACAAATGACTTACTGTTTCTCTCTCTCACTCTCGTTCTCGCTTTCCCTGTATCTTTCACACTCTCTCTCTGACACACAAACACTCCCTCTCATTTGTCTTTCTACCTTTCTCGTCCCTTCGTCTGTTTCTCTCTCTATTTCGATCTCTTTCTAGCATTCATCCATTTCACTAGTTCACTCACCACTGACTCACAAAATCTTTCTCTCACTCTCGTTCGCTCTCGATTTTTCTGACAAATTTTCTCTCTTGTCTCTTTCTCTTGTTTTGTTCTCTTTCTCTCTCTCTCTCTCTCTCTCTCTCTCTCTCTCTCTCTCTCTCTCTCTCTCTCTTTCTCTCTCTTTCTCTCTTTCTCTCTTTCTCATCCCTTCCTCTGTTTCGCTCTTATTTTAATCTCTTTTTCTTTCATTCATTAATTTCACTCGTTCACCCACCACTGATTCACTAATTCTTTCACTCACTCTCTTTCGCTCTCGCTCTTTCTCTTTCACTCACTCACACTCTTCCTCTCTTTCTCTCTCCACCTCACTCTTAGATTTTTTGTTCTTTCTCTATTTTCACCTCTTCCTCTCTCTCAGTTCTTACTCTTTTATTATTCATTCATTTTTCTCATTCACTCACTAGTGACTAACTCACTGATTCTCTCTCTCTCACTCTCTCTCCTCTCTCTCCCTCTGGTTTTGTTCTCTCTCTCTCTCTCTCTCTCTCTCTCTCGCACGCACGCACGCGCACACACACACACACACACACACACAGAGTTTTCTCGTCCCTTCCTCTGTTTCTCTCTCTATTTCAATCTCTTCCTTTCATTCATTTCATTCGTTCGCTCACCACTGACTCACTAATTCTCTCTCTATCCCTCTTTCACTTACGCACCCTCTCATTCTCTCTCCCACTCACTCTTACAATTTTTTCTCTCTTTTCTCTCTCTCTCTCACACACCTCTCTCTATGTTTACATCTTTCTCTCCCTCAGCTCTTTCTCTTTTTTTATTCATTCATTTCACTCACTCGCTCACTAGTGACTAACTCACTCATTTTCTCTCTATCTCTCTTTCTCTCTCTCTCTCTCTCTCTCTCTCTCTCTCTCTCTCTCTCTCTCTCTCTCTCTCTCTCTCTCTCACCCCACACTTTTTCCTTTGTGTGTGTACGTGTGTTTGGCGAATGTTAAAAATCATTCATTTAAATTATTAATATGTACAATCAAAATATATAATAACGAACTTTTACTTTTTAAACAAAATGAAATACGCAAATGTTGCTAGGACACCCACTTTACCGTTGAAGGAAAAGCAACAAGGTTTTGTATTGAACAAAACTGTATTTTGTCACTCTTAAATAAATTTGTTTGATAATGTATCCAAACTACAATGCATGAAGCTAAACAGGCTTATTCGATATTTGATTAATTACTTAAATTATATGAAGATGATAAAAGAAAACATCTGGCTGTAATAAAATATATAAAAATAATGTTTCTAGAATTAAAAAAACGGCTAACAATATTAAATGAAATATTGGGGTGCGCACGTGTTTTTATGTGCTTATTAGTGCTTGCGTTCAGCCAATAATGCATGTAAATATGGATAACCCTCTATTATGTAGCCGTATGTTGTGTTTGTTATTTTTAACCAGATACATTTTTCGAATTAGTTGTAAATAGTATTTAGTGCAGCTATTTGAAAGATGATTTTTTTCCTTTGAACACCAGCTTCTTTTTATATTAGATATTCAAGTTTTATCGTCATTTGGCCGATTTTTTATCAACTAGATCAACTGGCTGAATTAGCTTCGTTTGAAATTTTGTCGGTCGTGCAGATTCGTTCAAACGAAGAGAAATGATAAATTATGATGTTTCTGATTTTACCCTTCTCGTCTTCCCAGATGATTGAATTAAACAACTTACATATCAAGAAAGCCAGCAGGGCGAGTGCTAGTGAAGAGCCGGTCATTGTTGTTGGGTAGCATTACAGCAGTATCAATTTAACATTTTGTATGATACTGAACAGGATGCCGTCCCCACTCGCCGGACTCGAGCGCCTCCCCTCTTAGCAATACTGACTCTTTCTTCTTCTTTCCGACCTTCAACAATTGGATTTTAATTTAGGGATAGGAGATTTTTTTGTCGCCTTGCCGAATCAACGTTTTTTCCTGTCATTGAAAGACCTATTAGGCTATGAAATAATTGCACTTAATCTCAAGACAAACAAACCAGAAAAAAATCAATTTGTAATTTGGCTGTTTACAGAGGTTTATTCTGGGGTGGGTGTGACGTCTGGAGAGACGCTCCATAGATGGGCGACTTGCGGTCGACGCATGAATCCGACGCGACTGCAACACAACTTCGGCTTGAGTTGAACGTCAGAGTAGTCTAGTATTCACGATGTTTGTAAGATGTTAACTCGTGTTAACTCGACTATAGAAATGACTGTAAGATCGTGAATGCTCTTCTTTTCTTAGCATGTGCATATTGTGTTTTTTCCCAATGCTGCGCGTGGTGATTGGCAGAACCAAAAATAAAGCTATAACAGTCCTTGAAGGCTTGTTCTTGTTTGTTTTGGTTTTCTTTTGTGTTAAATTGTAAGATGACAGAAGTTAATAAAAAAGAAAAATTAATCCACACTTTCATTCAAAATACTATGACTAGCTATGCACTTGAGCAAGTACTAACAAATGACACACTTCAATTCGTACCGACCTTGTATCCTAACGTCTAACAGCACATTCATATAGATACATCCCATATCCTATAAAGTTGTATATATAGGATGTATCTATACAAGGACAGGTCAGAAATGAGCAAAATAAATGTATTGGTGTGATTTAATAATTGCGTATTTGAGAATAAAAATACGTGTAAACAAAAAACAGCTGTTAAATTCATGGCTGCCATATTGGTTACCTACGCCCTAACGGATAGTAATGTGACTACGTTTTCTACCTAACATTTAACATCGGCCCTGGACTGTTAGATCGAGCAATGTTTACTAGCTGGTTCCTACAAATTTACGTCATCATTTCTCTCGATGTAATAGGACCTAACAGAGTTAACAGGGTTAACACAAAGATCCTGAATACCCCTATTATTATAGAAGCTCGTCCTAAAGCCTATGTCGATATGTGGTATTCAACTATGGGGTTGTACCAAACACAGCAATATCAAAATCATACAAACACTCCAACATAAAATCTTACGTAACGTAGTCATTGCACCTTGGTACTTAAGGAATAAGGACTTGGATCTTAAGATCCCGGAGGTCACGGCGGAAATACAAAGATTTGCCGCCGTACACCAGTCTCGCCTCAGCCTGCACGAGAATGTGGAAGCGTCCTCCTACATAACCGAAACAGACTCAAACGATTAAAAAGAACAAGCCATATGAACTATTGTAGTTAACAATTTGTGGATAGTGAAATATACATCTTATTGTACCAATGAGTTTATAAGAATTTAAACATTTATTTATTCTATGTATATTATTAAATTAATTAATGGTTGGTCTAATAAGACCAGTTTTTATAAATAAATTTAATTAAAAAAATAATTTATGACCGCTATATATATATATATATATATATATATATATTTTTTTTTTTTTTTAAACAGTAGTTGTACAAATACTTTGATTGAATCTAAAATTTTTAGCATTGTATAAATTCATTTTTTTTCATATCCTACATGTGTTTGTAAAATTTAAACAATGTTTATAAATCCCAGGCCCTGAAGATGATCTCAATAAAAATCGAAACGTTGGCACGATAAAGAAAATGTTTTCATAAAACCTTCGTCACATCAAACCGCATCTCATGATCGCTAAATAATCTTTAATTAAAAATATTAAGGGTTGTCACTTTATTGCCTTTCAGTGTAGATAGATTAATTAATTTGTACGTACCTTTCGATATAGTTGTGAATTGAGCATTTTTTATTAGTTTCTACTTGTATGTGATGACATATCATAAATTTTTTGATCGTTTAATTGCGCGCGCCGTTTTTTATATCGAATTTATTAGTTGTTGGAATTTGTTGTTAAAATTTGTAACGATTAAATCATATAAGTTTATGCAGTTGTTGCACGTTGTATAATCACCGTATCGAGTAACCTTGCCATCCCTAACCATACTGAGTAGTTTTAATTTCTCCTGATTTGTATATTATTCCTTCGAAATATAAAGTATACTTAAGTATCAGTATAAATGATATTTTATCATTATTGGCATAGCATCACGAAAATACAGAACTACAGAGACAAATAATAGGGGTATTCACGATTTTTGTAAGATGGTGTTAAACGTTAATTTTTTCACAATGCTGCTCGTGGCGATTGGGAGAACCAAAAATAAAGCTATAACAGTCGTTGACGGTTTGGTGTTGCTTTTTTTTTTGGTTTTCTTTTCTGTTAAATTGTAAGATGCCAGAAGTTAATAAAAACTGAATCTTAATCAACTCTTTCATTCAAAATGCTATTTATGCACTCGACAAGTACTAACAAATGATACGCTTCAATTAATGCCGACATACCTAACCTGTAACCTAAGGTCTAACTGCCTACAATTTTATAATATATGAGATGTCACCTTTTATAAATGAGAGTATAAGGACAGGTCAGAAATTAACAAAAGAAATGTATTGGTCTGGTTGAATTTATACTTTTTTAAGAATAAAAAGACGCGTAAACAAAAAACAGCTATGAAATTCATGGCTGCCATGTTGGTTACCTACGCCCTAACGGCTAGCAATGTGACTACATTTTCGACCTAACATCTAACATTGGCCCTGGCCTGTTTAATCGAGCAATGTTAACTAGCCGATTCTTACAATTCTACGTCATCATTTTTCTCGATTTAACAGGACTTAACAGAGTTAACAGGGTTAACACAAAGATCGTGAATACCCCTAATATTTCAATTGACAGACACATAACAAAAACGGACCCTCAATTAGGCTAGCTGTACAATATGTGTGAAAGGTGATGGAGGAATATCGAGTCTCCACCACCCTAATGGAAAGAACGGTACGTAAATAGGAGTCAAAATATTTAAGAATGAACGTGAGAATGAGTGGGTTTGGAACTGTAGTCGTTAGGTGCTGAATTAGCTAGCTTTTAACAACCCCCTGGACCCGAACCTCGGTGGCCGGACAGATAATACTGAGGTCTGCCCCCGGACTGCCAACACCCCGTGTTGGTGATTCTCATGTCTTCCGGCAATTTACTGTAAATATAAAAAGCTGGAATTGCCTGGGGACTACGAGAACCCAATAGGCTCAACTCGGCACTTGTTCGTATGTATGTACGTTCATATGCGTATTTCAGTCTATACAAATTCAAATCGAAAAATAACAAAACAAAAGTTAGAATTTTGGAACCAGAGCAATCTATTTATGACCTATTTTATAACTCCGTTATTAGAACTTGCATACAACAAGTAAACCAGCTTTCGTAAAAGCTCGCCTTTTTATTGTCAAACCAATCAATATTGTATATTCCAACATAAATTTTTCTTCGTTTTATTTGATTAAAAAACCGTCAACATTTTGTTATGTAATATGTGGTAAAAACAACAACCAAGGCTTTACATTCAAGGTCTGCCCGAAGATCCACGAGATACCGTATAATCATGACTTCCTCGGTCCCGCACACCATAATTTTTGAAACATAAATATAACAAATTATAAAACTTTCGAGACACGGACTCGGAACAAGTTTATGCAACGGTTTGTATTGTTATTTAGCAATGCTAACTATACTATCAAATCAAATTAATGTTATCGGCATTGTGTGCTAAATTTTCAATGTTATGCCGTTTGGCATTCTCAGCATTTCAGAAGCCAGGAACAGCCATTTATAACTTACAAATAATATAATCAGTTAATATGTAATAAACACAAACGCGTTAGCTAAAGCAAAATAACACAAAAATAATTGGAAACTGTCCATTTAAATTAAATCAAAAGCCAAACAATTTACTTTTAAATTGGGTTATTAATCGTTTTTATAATTTAAGAACATTGGCAATGGTTATAATAATAAATATATTTTTTTAAATTTTACATTTATTTTAGAAAAGAATAAAATAATACTCATAAATGCTAAAAAATAGTCGTCCTAACACTTTAGGTGTCGCAGATGAGGGGCCAAAAAATTTACAATATATTTCCCATACTATTTTCAATTAAAAAACCAAGAATTACGCCGGGATTACAACCCAGGACCTTAATTATTTATACTCAAATATCTTAAGCGATCGTAATAAATAATTATGTCATCCAATTTCAATTATTATTTCAGCTTATAAAGAAAATGTCATATTAAATCAGTTTATTCGATTATTTATTGTATACGTTTTGTGTGTACGTTTTATCATATTGGTATTAATTAACCTTATTAATTATCTTTCTCTCACGCACCTCATACTCATTCACTCGAGCATGTCTCTTTCTCTCTTTCGTGTCTCCCGCTGTCTCTCTATTTCTTTCTTGTGCCTGTCTCTTTCTTATATGAATTCATTTCACATAGTGACTCACAAATGACTTACTGTTTCTCTCTCTCACTCTCGTTCTCGCTTTCCCTGTATCTTTCACACTCTCTCTCTGACACACAAACACTCCCTCTCATTTGTCTTTCTACCTTTCTCGTCCCTTCGTCTGTTTCTCTCTCTATTTCGATCTCTTTCTAGCATTCATCCATTTCACTAGTTCACTCACCACTGACTCACAAAATCTTTCTCTCACTCTCGTTCGCTCTCGATTTTTCTGACAAATTTTCTCTCTTGTCTCTTTCTCTTGTTTTGTTCTCTCTCTCTCTCTCTCTCTCTCTCTCTCTCTCTCTCTCTCTCTCTCTCTCTCTCTCTCTCTCTCTCTCTCTCTCTCTCTCTCTCTTTCTCATCCCTTCCTCTGTTTCGCTCTTATTTTAATCTCTTTTTCTTTCATTCATTAATTTCACTCGTTCACCCACCACTGATTCACTAATT